>NC_056738.1:494400670-494700670 GCF_019279795.1 Protopterus annectens
CACTTCTGCCCCTCATATGTTATAATCAGCAATGAGGCCATTGCACATTAGGGGAAAGGGATACATCTCAACCTGCAGAAACCACCTTGAAAACTGCACTTGTAACAGATATGTTAAAAATATATTTTTCTCAGCATCATCACTTTAATTTATAATCAAATGCTATTTATGTAAAGGACATGTGGTGTGTGTGTGTGTGTGTGTGTGTGTGTGTGTGTGTGTGTGTGTGTGTGTGTGTGTGTGTGTGTGTGTGTGTGTCTTGGAATGGACTGACATCTAATCCAGAATTGCCCACTCCTTGACACTATAGGCTCCAGTTTCCTTCCATGAAAATAAATAGAACAAAGCAGGTATCACTAAATGCATGACTAAAAGAAAGGTGTAAATGTACTCCTATTTCAGACTGTTCAGATTACTACAGGAACAGTATATCAGTTTTTGCACTCCTTGGTTGTACTGTCATTCATATAGATAGAGTCTTACCTTACCAGTAATGCATGGAGCTTACATTTGCAGTGAATCTCTAGTGCTTGTCATCCACTTTAATCATGGTGCTTCTACTTGAAACTTTTCTTGCTCTGCAAGTGAATGGTTTGCAAAAATTGGCAAGGTGCCAAGTTCAGCCTAGTCCACATTTCTTAATATTCTGTCCATTAGCAATACATTTTATATTGTGTAACCAAGTAATGAATAAAAAAATCATAATTTCACAGATCAGTGCTCACTTTATGATTGAAAACTGCATAGCTTAATTGCCTTTTTCCCCCTAACACAGACAAAATGGAGTATCAGAAACTCAAAATGTCTGGACTTGTATGGCAGCGTTTCCTACAGCACTGTCATTTCTGCTGTCAGGCAGGCTACCTACAGTATGCATACATGGAAAATCTATTGATGAGACCTGTCCTCTGCCCTAATTAACAAGCAATAATAAATAAAAGTTTTGGTTACGTATACAAACATACACACAGAAAGTAGATACTTTATATATACACACACAGATATATATAAATATATATATATATATATATATATATATATATAGAAATATATATATATATATATATATATATATATATATATATATATATATACATATATATATATATATATATATATATATATATATATATATATAAAAACACATGCACACACACACATATGCTCACATGCATATATATGTACAGACACACAAACGCACACACACACACACACACACACACACATATATATATATATATATATATATATATATATATATATATATATATATATATATATCAGAAAAAATCCCAATGTATGGAGACAGGCACACAGTTAAAGATTCCACAAGTCTGTTTATTATTCCAATTCCACAAAAATGTACAGTGTAAGCGCTTTCGTAAAAAAATACTTCCTCAGACACATCATGACACTTAATAAAAGACTCAGTTTTTATACCATGCCTAATCAACACAAACCAGTTTCCCTCCAAAATATTTAAAGGTACATACATATTTAAAACCATTGCTCATTCATATAATGAATCAATTTAACATAATAACAATAACATGCTAAAACATATAATTATAAAAAGTTTTCATAAAACCTATGGCATGTAAACTCATTTCTTAATATTCTTGTTTCTTAAGACAGGTAAGAGGGATAGTGTATCATTCAGCCCATACCCTCTATGGGCTCCAAGCCTAAAAATCCATTTCAGTTCTGTTAGTTCTGTGTCATTTACTAAATCACCAAGTCATTCATTGGCATATTGTACATGAAGTACTTGGAATAAGAACATATGTTCATTCCCCATAGATAAAGTGTATTTAGCCAATGCACTATATTCTTCTCCCCTTTTTGTGCAATATAGATGGTCTCTAATCCTGGTTTTGAGATGGCAGATGGTTAAGGGAGAAATAGATAACAACTTGTTCAAATACAAACGGCTTCAGTGCTAGCAGTTTCATTTTGAAGCTTGTCTTCAAATGAACGTGATACCCAGTGGCCTTAGGGTATTAAATATGCCGACCTACAGGGAGACATATCCACAACTTCATGCCAAATGGCAGAATATTAACTTGGAAATGAGCAGATCTTATATGAGACTGCTGATAGACTTTTTTTCTCTGATCTAGAGAGAACTCAAGATTAATGTGGAACAGCAGAGTGAGTAAATTCACTCACTCATCGAGGATGAATTAAATCATCTATACACCAGTGAACTCATTGAGAAGATATTAACCTATGAGAACAGGTTGTTAAATTTGAAGAAAAAGAAATTGTCTAGGGATATACATGATTTTTCAAATAAACAAGTGTTTCTGTGGCCGAGAGACAATCCTGCAGTAAGAGCAACCACTAATAACAACGCTACCAATCTGGTGTCATCTGACTCTGGACCAGTGTGAGGAGCCTCCACCAATGAACAGCCTGTCGTCACAAGGGAAACACCCACCCAGGAAGTAGCCTTAGTATATAAAGCAACAGCTTTAACTACTTCAACAACACCAGTACTTCCAGCGGAATCCACCTTGGTTGACGACACGGCTAACCAGCAACCTGACGGAAACAAAGAACCGGTAGTGAGACGGAAGGTCCTACCATTGATTAGAGAGTGCGTTAATCTTAATTCGCCTCTCCCTTTTCAAAAAAACTGAAAGCAAGTTCTAGGGCGCGAACCCTATGGAGAAAGTGGGGAGGGTAGCGCAGAAGAGGAAAAACCCACCATTCAACACACAAAAACGCACATTAAAGAAGATGTGGGCTCAAGGAGGACTGAATTAGTGTGGAATATTTCAAACCACACACTAACAGCAGCTAATCATTCACTACTGACCAAAGGTTTGACTTTTATTCCCTCTTCCAAAGTTGAGATAGTGATTTGCTAATTGAACTACGACTCTTTGTACGCAATGTAGCCTTGAAACTTTTATTTACTGATAACGATACTTCTATGAATGTTAGAACTTTTAAGAAACCTAGTACAATGACACCTAAGCTACCGGAGCATTTAGATGTGTTTATTAAAAGTTGTGAGAAGGACTTATACATGTTGAGTAGCAATGGTAACACACAATATGAAAGTAATTTATCAGATAGTGAAAAGCAAGCACTCTATGATCTATGCAATAACAGTGATATAGTTGTACGTCCTTCAGACAAAGGAGGGCCAGTAGTAGTTTTAGACTCTGAGTACTATAATACTGAAATGCTGTTGATGTTAGCAGATGTACATACTTATCAAATTGTCTCTTTGGACATTGCTTATGACATGTATGAAAGTATTAACAGGACTCTGCAGGAGAGTATGCAAATGGGCATTATTAATAAAGATCTGTTTAATTTTTTTCATGTTGAGAAACCCTTAATACCCCAAATACACGGGCTACCCAAAATCCATAAAAACCCCACACATCCGAAATTCAGACCGATAGTGTCAGGATCAGGCTGGCTTATTGAGCTAATTTCTATTTATATGGATAAACAGTTGAAACTGGTGTTAAATGAGTGCCCTACTATACTTAGAGATACTCAACATTTTCTTAATGACTTACATGAAATATGTGGAGGTTCAGAGGGAAAGAAATTTGACTGGTTAGTGACTTTGGATGTCACGTCTCTTTTTACATGTATACCAAATTCCGACGGACTAGAAATGGTGAAAGCATCCCTTATGAGACATGGAAAGCATCAGAACAGTCAAATAGATTTTTTTATGTATGTTTTTGGAAATAGTTTTAGAGCATAACATCTTTCTCTTCAATGACAAGTGTTACAGGAAAATAGCTGGAGTAGCGATGGGCACTAGTTGTGCTAACTCTTATGCCAACCCAGTAATGGATGAGTGGGAACACCATCATATACACTCAAAAGGGAATACACAGATCAGGATATGCAGACAATTTGTGGATGATCTGTTTATTGGGTGGAAGGGTAGTGAAGAAGCACTGGATGAACTATGTACAGAATTAAACAACACTATTAATTTTCTACAATTTACTACCAAGAAGTCGAGGTTAGAAATCAACTTCATGGATGTAGTAGTGCAACAAAGCAGTGCAGGTGTTGAAACCAGGATGTATAGAAAAGAATGCTATCAACCCTCTTATTTACATAGGGATAGCATGCACCCACCCCATATTTTCTCAAATACAATAAAGGGACAAGGGCTCAGATTGTCATGCCTCACTACTAGCGATGACGAATTCTTTGTTAATCTAGTAGATTTGAAGAAGGAATTCCAAGGAAGAGGGTACACTGAAAGCCAAATAAATTCAGTATATGAACAGATCAAGGCTGAGAGGCATGGAAGAGGCAAGCCATATTTCTCAACGAAAGTAGTTGGTATAGATAAAGATGATGCCACAGACATAAGAATCCCTCTAGTTATTTCATAAACTCAGAAAATAGGTAGTGTGAAAAGCATTATAAACAAGAATTGGCACATTTTACTAGTTGATGAGCAAACTGAAAAGCGGGTAGAGCAGAAGCCTAAATTCACATATAAAAACAGGAAAGGTCTTAAACAGCAACTGTGTTATCCAAGGTCTAATGTAATCACTCATGAATTGGAAAGAGGCACAAGGAAGTGTGGCAAGTGCAATTACTGCAACTATATTGATACATCTAGGTTTTTTAGGCACCCCGAAACCAGATATTTATGGGAGATTAGAGCTAAAGCAGATTGCAATAGTAAAGACTTAGTTTATTTAGTCTCCTGTGTTAAGTGTTATAAATTTTATGTTGGCAAAACCAACTGCCATCTCAAAACCAGGATTAGAGACCATCTATATTGCACAAAAAGGGGAGAAGAATATAGTGCATTGGCTAAATACACTATATCTATGAGGAATGGACATACGTTCTTATTCCAAGTACTTCATGTACAATATGCCAATGAAAATCTTGGTGATTTCGTAAATGACACAGAACTAACAGAACTGAAATGGCTTTTTAGGCTCGGAGTCCATACAGGGTATGGGCTGAATGATACACTATCCCTCTTACCTGTCTTAAGAAATAAGAATATTAAGAAATGAGTTTACATGCCATAGGTTTTATGAAAACTTTTTATAATTATATCTTTTAGTATGTTATTGAACTTGTATCTTATGTTAAAGTGATTCATTATATGAATGAACAATGGTTTTAAATATGTATGTACCTTTAAATATTTTGGAGGGAAACTGGTTTGTGTTGATTAGGCATGGTATAAAAACTGACCCCGGGATTCATGAAACTCAGCGCAAGGACGGTTTTAGCCTTGCACCAAGCATCCTCATTATAGATGGTGCAGCAGCGCCATATGAATATTTATGAGGGTGCACCGCCACACCCTCGACGTGCACAGGAAACGTGTGTGAGTGCAGGGAGCATGTACAAGTTCTCTACGGAGGCGTAAACATGCCCCAACAGTTGCACAACCTACTATACTTACTATTAGAGCCCGCCTCTAATAGTAATCCAGTAATTCAGTGTCCGTGGATACTGAAATGTATGTTAAGCATACAAGAGTGCCCACGAACAGAGAAATAAAATCGTAGTAAACACACAAGCACGTAGTGGAATGTTGAGCCCCGTCCCTAGAACTTTCACAATTAGATTCCCCGTGTCCCTATTTTACATTTGTATTGCTGCAATATTTAAAGTGTAAGCAAAGCGCAGCGTGTTTGCACGTCGCTGCCCTCCGCCGAGCGTAGCTTACACATCAAAATCATTCAAATAGAGAAAAACATGCAGAATCAACATAAATGTCAATAGTGTAGTGGTTAGAGCATCCACCTACTGAATAGGTATTCACGGTTCGAGTCCAACTATAGCACATATAATTTTCCATGTGGAATGAATGTCGTTTTGCTGTAAAACCGACATAATAACATGTAAATGTGAACTTGAGTATCGCATGAGATGTTTAACTAAATTTCATTCAATCAAAGCGGTACTATCATAATGAATAAGGCACTAGTAAGCAGGTGTAAGCACAAATAAGCAGCAGTAAACATATATAAGTACCAGTAAGCAAGTCTGAGTGCGCTTGCGCGGGTATAAGCAGTGCCCAGCATAGGAAATGTATATAAGTATGTACAGATATATAATATATATATATATATATATATATATATATATATATATATATATATATATATATATATATATATATATATATATATATATATGGGTCTACCTGAAAACACCGAACACTGACAATGCCGATAATGAGATAACCGACACCGGAAGATCGACAATGGAGATGACCGACGATTGAAAATCCCGACGCTGAGAACACCGACATGTTAAGTTAAGTGTGTGATAGTGCCGGAAGTTAGGATCAGGGTGCAGGTAAGGTAAGTGTGTGATAGTGACAGACTTTAAAGTTAGGGGCAGGTTAAGTGAGTTAGGGTTAGGGTGCGGGTAAGGTAAGTGTGCGATAGTGACAGACTTTAGGGTTAGGGGCAGGTTGAGTGAGTTAGGGATAGGGCGCGGGTTAGGTGAGTGTGCGATAGTGACGGACCTTAGAGTTAGGGTTAAGTTAGTGCATAGATAGTTGTGTATGGAAGGTTTAGTGTAGGTTTGTAAGGTTTTTGGTGTGCTTGTGTTGTGTGTGTGTTTTATGGAAAGGGTATTTGTTTTGTTTTGTTGATTGTCGGGATCGTGTTTTTTGAACTTTCGGTTTTGTGGTGTCAGTTATCTCTTTGTTGGTGTTTTTGCGTGTCGGTGTTTTCAGGTAGACCCATATATATATATATATATATATATATATATATATATATATATGAAGATTGAACGTCGTAACAATAAAGCATGCAAAAGGAATGAGAAGGGAATCAACAGCAGTTCCAGTATTATATAGCGCTGTCAGCGTATGTCATATCAAGCTGGGCAGGAGTGAGCAAAGCACTGCTGCTCACACCACAGGCAGGATATTACCAGTGGGAGTAACATTTTTGATCTGCTAAGTCTACTTTACAATCAGAGGGTAGTCCCTGGAACTACCCAAAAATTGATAGGATGATTGGCCATTCAACCATTATACAGGCACGGACACGTATGTTCAAGGACTAAACGGTGGGAGAGCCTGATAATACATGGGTTGGGACAACATACAACATATGTGTAGGGCCCCTAACGCTCGAGAGAGGGCAATGTGTGGAGGTGTGTCATGGCTGCGATAGCAATTGGACAATGGATGGTATGCGTGTATGTTGAACTCGGGTGGGGTGGAGGAACTATGGGTATGAAATTATGGATCCAGGCGTGTCAAGGTTGGATGGGCTGGTTCTAACTGGGCCGCCTCATGGAGGTCAGTGAGTTCGTTATAAGTATATATGCATACACACATGCATACATCTATATGTAGAAGTACATTCCTTGTAACACATTCATTCCATTTGCAGACATAAATAACATGAATGTGCCCTTACAAACCTCGACAGTAGATAGAATAATAGGTCGTGCATAAGAGGAAATGGACAAAACTGCTAAAATGCAGAAGTGTGTACAATGTCCGAAGTCAGTGCTGTGCTGAAAAAATCAAATGTGAGGACTTTCTCACACATGGAATCATTCCTGTGATCTACCTGCTATGGCAACGCCAATTACTAAACCGGTCTATTTGTAAAAGAATTACACCAAACTCATACATAATTAGCTCTCATGTGTAATGTGTTCATTACCACATAGTCATACTTATTAATTTATTGTAGTGTCATGTTAACAGGAGTAAGCATGTAATGAAGTATAAAGTCTAATCTTGAAATAAAGACATGCGTGCCCCATGTGGGACAACCCAAAAATTACTGATCAGTGGAGTCAGTCCCTGTAATGATTCATCTAACCTAGCTGTAGACGTACACGTACCAGTAGGTTGTGCAAGCCTGATAACCCATGGGTCAACACAACGTACGACATGTGTCCTGACATGCAGAGAGTAGGCAGTGTGTAGTGGTGTGTTTATACCCCACCTGCACCCACAGTAAGGATGAGTGCTGTAGAGGAGGGGCAGGTGGGGGAACTATGGGTATGCAATTATGGGTCTAGGCATGCAGGTGTTGGCTGATACAGTCATATTAGGACCGCCCCGGGGATGTAAGTAATATTCCAAAATGGGCATAGCTTACACCCATACCTCTCAACCCTAAAAGCAAATCCACTGGACAGGACATAAACCGTTGGGGGAACAAATAGGAACCATACCTCTCAATTGTCCCTGATTTCCAGGGACGTCCCTGATTTTGACTAAAATTCTGACTCTGTCCCACTTAATCCCTCCTAAAACTAGTGACATTTGGAGGAAAGGTGGTGAATTACACGTAATGAATAACGACAACAGTTAAGAGTTATAAACTTTATTTACCTCAGAAAATGTGTATTAATTCATATGCTCTGAGTCTGTCAATGTGTCAAGTTAATGGCAATAATATTTTAAATGTGTCCCTGATTGTCCCTGATGTTGTCATGACTTGTCCCTGATTCACTTGATATTTGTCCCCAATCATTTGAGAGGGCTGATAGGGACAGAAAGCACATATTCCACTTACAACCTTAGAAAGGTGATAGAATAACAGGTGGCAGTTACATGACTCACCTGAAGGATGTGGGTTCCAAAACTCAATTACTTGTTTGTATTGAATGGTGTCAGTTCCCATGTATTAGCCAGACAGGTGTAGAGTGTAAGAGGAACATGCCAATAGTATGAATCAAACTCTGGACAGGCCGCGGATTCCATACAGTCGGATGGCATGCTTACCCCTACTGGGCAGCCATTCCTGATACTGTAGGCATGTAATCCAATGTCATAGGCATCACAAGGTCATATCATAGTCCTCACTCCCACCCAGGGGTGTGAGTGTCAGATGCAAACACCAAATGCAGTGCATTTGCAAGTGTGGGAGCAAGCAGGTGTAAGCCTGTTTGGCCGCTGGTATGTGAGTATCACACTGGTGAAGCAATGTAGCGGATAACTGAGTGTAAGAAACTGCAACCAGAGGTTAGCATTGCTTAGCTCCACACAAACCCGCGCACACCTGCTCACAACTGCTTTAAAGTGCCTTAATCACTCTATACCCAAAAACCCGTGTTCTGGCCAGCAACAAAAGAACCAGGCTCTGTAAGGCTAGAACGCAGGACTCTGTACATCACAGTCATAGTAAACCACTACGCCATGATAGCAATACATATAAAGGAGGTATCAGCAAACTAATCCTTACAACAGGGAAACAAATCAAATATGTGAACTGAATCTATGTACAGTGTAATGTTCTGTAACCTGCCACAGACCATAAATATGTGAATTGGAGTACTGCAGTAAACATAGAGTTGAGGTGTCACTGTAATAAGGTTCAGTAGTCCCCAGGACCCCATACAGTGTATGTACACATGAATGACAGATGCCAGACACATATATATCCTGTAATGAGTAAGACAGCATTGACAAAAGTCAAATATAATGCTAGATAACCAATAAGCAATGCGAACTGATACACAGCCCAACTAAGTAATTGTAAGCAATGTGTAGGGAAGCCAATACAATATGCCCGCAGGTGCACCTCTTTAAGCAGTACCAGCCTGAAGTAAGCATGTGTGCCCATAGCTTAGCCTTTTCGAAACTGGCCAATTACTGAAAAGTGTGGGAATCTGGCCCTACTTAAACCGAAGAGGCGGGAATATGGCTCATAACTGGTTGTAGCATCCCCCTGCAGGCAGAATGGCTGGAGTGGGAGAAGGCACTCACTTTAGAGCACAGCACTGGGGCATCCAGGAGTCCAAATTCATGGGATGGCTTTTGGTAAAGCACCATGACAGGAGACTAGTGCAGAGCCAGTACCAGGGCTCGCAGAACAAAATGGTGGCCTGTGACAGTCTTGCCCGTGACCTCACTAGTTGCACAGGTATCCCCCAAACTGGTGAGCAGGTCAGGCACCACCATGCAGACCTGAAGCAGCGGAGGGGGGATGTTCTGGAACAGTGGATCCAGGAATCAAGGCAGATGCAGAATACCCCAGAAATTAGTACGTACTCCTTCCACTGCATAGTTAATAATTGCCTAGCTTGTGTATACTATGGATAGGTATGGCTAAATATCACTGTACTTCCCTGACAGATACAGATGAGTGTGCTCCGAACCAGCAAGCCTATGATGCTAGGCTGCAAAGGATGTGCCGCGAGGCAGATTAGTAAATAGCCTGCACGTACTATCATAACAAATAAATGTAAGAGCCTGAGAAAGTGTTGTACCAGTATACAGAATAGTGTAATATGCTGCGAATAAAGGTGTAACCCCTGCATTGCTTCTGTTTACTCTGCAGTCATATGTTGTTGTACTGTTGCAGTTATTAAATAGTACTGTTGTAGTAAGCAATGTTACCCACACTGTGGTATGCAGATACAATGTGTATGAAGTGCTGTATAACAATGTCGAAAGTGCAAACAGGTCAGTCATATTACACAAAATACATTGTAAAGCCTCACAACATTTGCCTGATAGCATAGTGTACAGTGATCTTAACTGTAATGATTTTCTCACACACAGCAGGGCTTTGGATCCCAGGAGCGCTAGTAAGTTGTATGCATAATCATTCCACACAACTGCACACAGCCTGTTAGAATGTTCAGAGAGAAAGCTGTATGCATATTTACACTTAACAACTGTACAAATTTTGCTAGAATACTTAAATAGAGTGTGGTATGCATATTTATACCCCTCAACTGTTCCAATCTGCCAAGTATGTCCTGATAAATGGCTCACATCACCTGCTTTTTGCCCTGTTCCCCTAACAAATTAGTGTGAAGATCCAAGAAATGTAGGCAGCTGTTAATGACATATAACTGATAGTCAGACTTGTACATAGTCAGAGAATGTACATGCAAACATATCTGTCATCCCAGCATCTCACCCAAATTGTATGAGAGCAGTCTCAAAACATGTTGCATTAACACCTGCATCTTGTCAAGCCTGTACATAAGACACAGGTCCCGTACATACTAATCTACAAACATACCATTGTACAATATAATGCCATTGGGTAGTGTAATAATACATGTAAGGGACAGACCACTGCAGTGACTATGAATGTTGTCAAAACTACAAGGATGTATTAGTTGTTAATTTAAGTCTCTCTCTCTCTCTCTCACCCCTACCATATGTGCAAACATAACCATTTTACACAACTCATTTGGTATGCCAACACTCCTACCTTTTCTTGGAACATATGTCCTACTGGTTTATAAATATTCACATCTGTTTCTATGCATGTGCCATGTCAAAATACACCCATATTGGTGGCCTGTTGCCATCAATGAAACCTGCATGTTGTTGTAATGGCCACTGTTTACCCATATATGCATGTGTTCTGCCTGCTCTGCAACTATGTTATATCTGGTGCCCTGGATAATGGGAATACCTAGGCATGCTTTTATAACTAATTGTGAATGCTGTTGACTATTGCTAACCCATATCTGCCTTAAACATACTACAACATAGCTTGTACGGGAAGGCCGGTCCCAGTGGACCCACCTGTCCCACCTCAGCTGGCCATGGCACCAGACACCAGCACATCTGGGGCCCTGTATTGCCTAATGAGCAGGATTCGAAATAAAAACACTATTCACCCAAAGTTAACTAATACAAACTTTATTTCTACTGACACCAAAAAGACTAACAAGCTAATAAACTTTGTTAGAAATAGAAAAGTAAATCCATTCTATTCTACTAAAATAAAAAGTTCATAGAGAATAGGTTCATAGATTAGTACTAGGCTAACTGCCCTTGCGAGCCATTTTAAACCTAGCCAATTATCCCTAGTGAGACTCAAACCCTGCACCTTGTGTTTGTAAGGCAAACACCTTAACCATTAGGCCACCCTCCCAAGTCTAACAGAAAGTAAAATTAGACAATACATTTAGGATTAGACAATACATTTGAAGAAAGTTATACATCACCGATAAAGGGAAAGCTTCATCCTGTCTTCAGTCTCGACTGGGAAGCCCCGTTGCAGTCAGGCAGGAGTCCTCATCAGGAAAACAGTCCTGGGCAGTGCGTCCACTCCACAGGTGAGGCATCTGCCTGAATGCAGAGAATCCCATCTATATATAACCAAGTGGTTTACCACAAGTCATAGGTTCATAGGTTCATACTAGGCTATCTGCCCTAGGGCATTTATAAGCCTAGCCAGAGTGTGTATGGCTTTCGCCACCCATATTAAATTAATTTTGCTATGCCCTTTTTCAAGGTTAGTATACTGTGCCTCTGTCTAACAGTGACACAGAAGTGATACCCGGGGTAAACCTACGATCTCCCATCCACTCATCAAGATTCCTCTTGAAGAGAGTCAATGAGGGACTCTGCCTAACCTGGACTGGGATTTTATTCCAGAGTGAAGGGAGCCTCTAGGTTATGAATCGGTCCCTCCAGCATGTCCTATTTATTTCAGTGCTGAGGTTCAAGTCCCTCGAGCACGTAGCTCGATGGGATTTGGATTTTCTGAGGTGCAGCATGTCCATTAATTCCAGGTTGGACATGGCTTGATACATCAGGCACAGATCGCCTCTGAGCAGGAGGTATGCCACTGAGTAGAGCTGGAGTTTCTTTAACTGGGCAGCATACGGCATCTGTTTGAGCCCCTTGATCCTCTTGGTGAGGTACTTTTGGGGTCTTTCCAGTTGCTGCAGGTGTCTGGTAAGGTACATCCCAAAAGGGGCATTGTACTCAATTATGGGCCTGATGAGGGATGAGTAAAGAGGCACGATGACCTCCCCTGATCTAGATGTGAATCCCTTCATGATTAGGTGGGCTATATAAAATGTTTTTCTAACCACTTTGGCCAAGTGGTTGTCAAATGAGAGATTGCTATCAACTTGGGTCCCGAGGTCCCTAATTACTTCTTCTGTACTTAATGGATTACCACCTATGTGGTAATTTGTGGGCACTTTGTTTTTACCAAAGGGGATGACTATACACTTTTTGGCGTTTAGCTTGAGGCCATGACTCTGGCACCAGTTGTCTGTTTCTATGAGGCCCTTTTGGAGGATGCTTGTGTCGGCTGGAGAGTCTATTATGGCGCCCAGTTTATAGCCATCTGCGAACTTGGTCAGCCACAGTCCTTCCATGTTTGCCTGTACCTCCGAGAAATATATACCAAACAAGAGAGGTCCCAGGACTGAGCCTTGTGGGATGCCACTTGTAACTGGTTTGGAGTCTGACATGTCTCCAGCTATTCTAACCATGTGGGTTCTGTCCTTGAGCCAGTTTGCAACCCATCTAGTGACATAGGGGTTTATATTTAAGCTGGTGAGCTTATCTATAATGCCCGAGTGGGGTATTGTATCAAAGGCTTTTGCGAGGTCCAGGTAGGCTGTGTGGACCACCTTCCCTTGTCAATGGCCTTGGTGACTGTTTCAAAGAAATCAACCAGGTTCAAGAGGCAGGATCTGCCCTTAACAAAGCCGAACTGGGTAGGATCCAGTGTCTGCAGGTCCCCAATATCTTTATTTATAAGGTCCATGATGATCCTTTCCATAGCTTTGCAGACCAAGCTAGTGAGACTTATGGGGCAATAGTTTCCAGGATCCGTTGAGGCACCACCTTTGTGGAGAGGGACCACTGTTGCTGTACGCCACTCTTTGGGTACATATCCTGTAGTAAGGCTGAGATTGAACAGTAGTTTTAGGTTTGGGTTTAGTTCTTCTTGGAGTTCATGTAGGATGCAGCCTGGGACACCGTCTGGTCCCATTGATGCTGTGTTTCTTGCTTTGGAGAGGGCAGCTCTTACCTGAGCATCTGAGATGTCAGAGGGGCAGCAGAATTAGTATTTTCCCAGTGTAGGCTGGATCTTGCTAGAGCATTCTGTGGTGTTGGCCACCCACCCCAGAAGGAACAGCAAATTCTGCCAAGTACAATGATTCTGCAAATTTCGAATACTACACTGGAATATTCCAATAACCTTGCAAGTTTTAGTACATTACTAGAAAATCCCAGACAAATCATGTTTCATAACCAAAAGTAGTAAACAAAGTATGCTTCGTAATCAAATTTAACTTGTTGAAATCATCAGAATGTTCCGGAACAGAGCATCATCTCTTATGCCTGCCCAGAAGACTAAAATGTTTCAGAACATAACATCATTCTATATATATCAAAAAGAAATAAGAAAGAATAAAAAGAAAGAATAAAATGAATGCCGAGATATAGTAAGGCAACAGTCAAATAATGACACTCTCTCAATGTTCCCCTTTCGTATCACATTCGGCCCCTTAACTATTGACTCACTTATATCCGACATTTAAAACCATATTTGCCTTATTATAAACACGATAAGTTAAGCCACAATTCCAAAATGTCAACAGAATCAAAACAATCATTAAAATTAATATTGGATGTAGTAACCAATTCAACAATTTGGTACCAGATGTTGACCATACAGTAAATATATCCCACCAATTGTGTGCAGTGTCGGATTCTGTCTTCTTGGCTAAACTAACCAATTTATTCCCTATAATAATGCTTGTCATTTCATGATGTAAAATACTATGATTTACTACCTGTAAATGTTTTTCAAGATGTTGAGTATTATTTAATACTTTCTGTAAAGGATTTAAGCTAAATGTCAAATTATGATATTCCAGCTTGTCTGGTAACCAGGTATGAAATACATTAACGTGTCTCAGGAAAGAATACATAAGTTTCATTGTGCCAATGTAAATGAGTTACATTATTTAAACAACCTACAAAAGGATGCGTTAAAGTATACAATAATGTTTGGTTTGTCACTAAGCATATAAATTGTGGTGCTATTCCTACAAACATTTCAAACGTAGGAGGTAATACAGTCCATTTGCAGATGTTGATGGAATGTTGAAGAAAACATGGTTCATATATAGGAGAATGTTGTCCACAGATAAGTCCATCCATCGTTTCAGTACAGTGATCCAGTTTGTGCATTTGGTTTGAGAAATCAATATAATTTCCTTCTACGTGGGGTAGCCAATACTGGAATGGATACACAGGAGGTCGAAATACCAATGGCAAAGTTACAAATTGACACATTATTTTTGCATTTGTGACATAATGCATAATATAACCTGTACAAAAATTATCTGTGCATCTTGTTTATTCAGAAAACAATCTTATCCAATTAGTATCAGGTATCCATTTGTTAAGTAATTGTCTCCATATATGTTCATTATTAAGCATTAACTTTGTCTGCACAAAATTCTTCTGTATTGAAACATAAAAAGATTGTAAAGTACATGTTGTCCAGTTTACAAACTTAATACATTTTTTTGTCAAATTTCAAATTATGAACTACAGAAGCATTAAATTGATCCAAAAATTATTTTTCATAACTAACTAGCTGTTTTTGAGTATGCCAAACTGTAGGATTCCATTGTGCTTGCAAATGTATAATTTGTGAAACATCCTGACCTACAGTTTTGATTTTATTAGCTAAAACTTCAACATCAGTGGCATTTAAAGTTCCTAGCCCTGTACCAATCCCCCCTAATAAGGTGCTATACCAAGCTCATTTTTGTCTACATTTACCTGTTTTTGGAAAAGTAACATTAAAATATAGTACAGTTTTTTGATATGTTTGTCCTACATATTTACATGTGGAAGGCACTTTAATTATTTGGTCAAAATGAGCCTCGGGGTGGTTGTTCAATATAGTTATTTGAGAGGCTCATATTCCATTTATAATCGGAGTTGCATTCATACAAAACAGTACTGTAATGTCCTGTAAATCAATTGATTTATTATAAATATCAGTTCTGTTCTGGCAAAAGTAGTAATTTTGTCAGTATGTCTGTTCATATTTACAATTACAACATCTTATGTCTGTGTAATTTTGAATTATTACCGTAGCTTGTCTGTCATCTAGTAACTGAACATAAAAATGCCCTCTTCTTACTCTCCAAATAGTTAAATTTCCTTCAAAAGTTAAATTAATAGTAGGACATCCTTGCCCAGTGGGACAGGTAAAATTCCCTTGTGTTCTATTTTGTGTACTAGCAGCCCATCTCCACTCGAGTACCGTTTAATTAATTTTAACTGCTTTTACTCCTGGTGTTACGCACTTTGCCGAAGGGGCTCCATAAAACATGAGACCAACAATAATTAGCACTGGAATTAAAATCTGAAATTAAAAGAAAATAGCATGATTATTCTCTCAAATAACACCAATCTGCTGGTATATATATTCCCATTTTTTTCCTTCCCTGGTCTAATAATTAAAACAGTATTATCATTCCCAGCTGCAATAACTTCTGCTTGTTCAGGTTGTTTATTGGGTTCATGGACCCATATTTTTGCACCTGAATTGATTTAATGTGTACTAGATATCTGCTCCCTCTCGAAGGCGGTAACAGGCGGTGACCGCCCTCTGGTGATGATACCGCCTAACACAGGTACAATAAATATTTGGACTACCCTATCCTTTCTCTGTACATGAACATTCTCATCTGAAGTATTTAACAGAATAATTTTAAGTTCCCCTTGATAACCTGCTTCAATAACTCCATTTACAACCTGAACACCTTTCAAAGCAAGTGTTGACTGAGGCACTATCCAACCAAAATTCTTTGTTGGAATTTGAACTCCAATTCCAGTCTCAATCAGCTGAACTGTCCTTGGTGGTATTTTACAAGCATTCATTGAATATAGACTCAATCCTGCAGTCTCAGGTGTAGCTCTAGTAGGAGCTAATGCACCTACTTGAGTTTCCCAATATGTAATTGTTTCAGTTGTCACATATGGTTTGATCTGCAATGCTGGAGTTAACATTCTTATTAATGGTGTTTCTGTTTCTGAAATCGGTCTATTATTTAAAATCTGCAATGCCATATTTAAATTATCTCTCCAGTTTCGCAGAGTTACATTTCATAATTTTCTTAATTGATCTTTAAGTAAGCCATTCATTCTTTCAATTAACCCTGCTGCCTGCTGGTAATAGGGTATATGAAATACCCATTCAATATTATGTTGTTTTGCAAAATCCTGTACCATTATTCCCTTAAAATGGGATCCATTGTCACTCTGTATTTGCAAAGGCATTCCATAATACAAAATGATTAAATCTAAAGTTCGTAAGTACTTACCTGTGTCACTCGTTGGCATGAAAAACCAATAAGATACCCAGAATAAGTATCTACCGCTGTACATATATATTGGCAGCCTTTATTCAATGATAAAGGACCAACATAATCAATTTGCCATATTTGTCCTGGCAACTTTCCTAGTCCTTTATGTGCCTGAACTATATGAGGTATGGATCTTTGTTGAGTATGCTGACATATCGGGCATTGTAATATAACAGTTTTAATTAAGTCTAATGAAAGTGCAATTCCTCTCATTTGTGCCCACCTGTAAGCGATCTTTTCTCCCAGGTGTCCGCACTTCTGATGTGCCCATTTTGCCATCCCCATTTTCTCAGAATCATCTGGTATATTAGCTTCTGAAATTCTTGTTTGTTCATCTGTAACAGAATTAAACCACCGTTCTAGAGAATCTGCAGAACAATGTGCATCAACATGATAAACTGTTACAGTACCTTGATTTATCATTTCCCAAATCGATTGCCATAATTCTTTTCCCCAAATTTCTTTTGAATGAATTTTCCAGTCATTCTTCTGCCAGGTAGGCAACCAGGTTGCCAACTCATTTGCCACTGGCCAAGAGTCAGTATAAATATGACATGTACCTGGCATCTCCTGTTTCAGTGCTTGATATACAGCATATAATTCTGCATACTGACTACTTTTACCATTCCCTGAGGATGTTAAAATTCTGTAAAATACACCAACACTCGAGTCCAACAAAAATTCAGCTCAGCTGCACAAGTATAACAGAATTCACTAAGGGGTGAATAAAGAAGGTTGCCAGTTGAATAATTATAAAAAATCCACTTTATTACAAAAGGTTTAGCGCTTTCATCTAACTACATAGACTTCATCAGAACATTGTCCTTACACATTCAAACAGTTTTATACTACATTCACACTAATTAATTCATTCATTCACCAATCAGGACAACCATTCAACCAGCATATAAATTAACTTTGTAAAAGTACTGCAAAAATGAAAGTCTGCTGTTCCTATTTCACAATATTGGTATTAGTATATATGGTACTGTGATATCTAATGCTAGTAGTACATCAACACACAATATAATAATAATAATATATATTACATATTACATTCAAACAAAGATTTACTATTAAGAGCTTGTTATACCTTTATATATCCTTTTTAAAAAACTGTTAATATATTAAAATTGTTAAAATTTAAACCTTATTCAACAATATAGGTTTAATAGTAATATATTCATTGATTCCTGGTGGTGAAGTTGCATTCAATAATATTTGCCATCTAACCTCTTTCTCTCCTAGAGTATGCGTAATACTCCCACCTCTTTGTGATACCCTCACCACCTCTAATATTGCAAATTTAAAAGTATTACAATTGGCACTGTCGTGCGATGTCTAAATAGGGCATTGTTCTCATCCTTTTCTTTATAGCATACAAATGCTCATAAATCCTATTTTTCAATTTTCTTCCTGTTTGGCCCACATAAAAACTAGGACACGTGGTGCACAGAGCCAGATAAATAATGTTGATGGTATCACAATTGCCTCGACATGGGTGTAAAATATTTTTGCTAGTGTTATGCAACTGGACCTCATGGTCCTCCATAATAGCCATACATTGATTACAGTGTCCACATTTCCGTGTACCTGTCACTTGTCCTTTGACCATCTCTGTATTGTGTTCAAATTTATTCTTAAGGTTAAACCCCAGACTGTTAACAAACTTGGGTTCATTACCCACTACATCTGATATTACATCATCCCCCTTTAAAATATTCCAATTCTTCTTAATAATGTGTTTTATGTCCTCAGTATAGTAACTATAAGGTAAAATACATGCCGTATGGAAATCCCATTCATTTCCTTGACTATTAGTTATACTTATATTATCTATACCCACTCCTAATAAAGGTTTATATTTGATGCCCCACATTTTGCTCACATACTCTATAGCATCCTTGATAACATATTCAGGGTATCCCCTCTCCTTGAACATATTACCTATTTTATTCAACTCCATCAGCATCTCACTATACTCAGAAGTCATTCTGGCAGCCCGAATACACTGACCCTTAACTATGTTATTCTTTAACCTAACAGGATGACAACTGTTGTATTCCAAGTATGTGCTGCTAAATGTCTCCTTTCTATATATATTGGACTTAAACCCAGTGGGTGTCAAAGTAATATAGGTATCCAAGTATGCAATACCATCCATGCTGTATTTATGTGTAAAACTCAAAAAGGGGGTAGATGTATTAATATATTCTATAAATTCAGGGATAACATTGTTGTCCCCCTCCCACACAATAAATACATCATCCAAAAACCGGACATACCTTAAGATATACTTCATATATCGACTACTAAAAACAACTTCATGCTCCCAGTCTAGGAGGACCATATTAGCATAAATAGGGGCACAAGCTGTGCCCATGGCAACCCCCTTATTTTGTCTAAAATATTCCCCTTCATAATATATAAAGTTATTGTCCAAAACCAGGCTCATGAATTCCTCTATTAACTTAATTTTATCCCATGTGTAATCAGTATATTTGTCAATACTATTAATGAACCTCTCCATACCCTCTTCCCTAGGAATACAGGTAAAAAGGTCCTTTACATCTATAGTAACCAGAGTTAAGTTGGGTTTCCAACTAGATGGAGTTAACCTTGCCAGAAAATCCCATGAATCCTTTACTATATGGCTGGTAGAAGCATATATAGGTTTGAACCAGTTATCAATAACTTTCCCAAATGGGAAGGTTTTAGACCTATTACCCGATATAATAGGTCTAAATGGGGGATGTAACATATTCTTATGTATCTTCGGTATACCTATTATGGTTGCTGTAACCGGGTATTTCACTTTTAGGTACTGATATAATTCCTGATCGATCCTATTTTCTATCAATAACTCTTCCAATAGAGCATCAATTCTACCATATGCTATATTTAATTCATTAATAGATGAAACTTCATATTGATTTGTATCATGTAACATAACTTGTATCTCATTCTTATAGTCGGTGGATTCATATAGGACGATTCCCCCTCCCTTGTCTGGTTGCATAATTCTAATGTTGGGGTCACTGCATAATTCACACATAAGTTGAAACTCATCCTTACTCATATTATATTTTATAGTGTGTGTGCCCTTCTGTTCATACCTATATATTTCATCCAACACTACCTTTTCAAATATACTTAATGTCGGGTGTAGTAGTGGGGTAAAAACACTCTTTCTATGTAAAGAATTTGACATTCCATTGTTCCTACTACCTTTGAAAAATACAGATAAATTTAACTTCCTCAAATACATTTTAAATTGAATCACATTCTCAACCAAATTAAACTTGCTTCTAGGAATAAATTTCATACCCTTTCTAAAAAGGGCAAAATGTGTATCTGTAATGTTCAAGGATGTATAATTGTATATGAAAAAAAAATTTTGTCCATATTGGACCTCATTATACTTAATAATGGGATGTACAGGTCCTACTGCCAGCGTTCCCTGTAATTCTCTTGATGTGGGGCCTGTTGATTCCACCGGGCATCGCTATTCCTGTCCTGAACTTCTTCCCAATGGTACCCTTTTCCTAAAAAAGGTTTATATGCATTTTGTACATTATATCTAGTTTTTTTACCATTCCCACCCATCTCATTACCTTTAGTGGCATTGTTATTATTTTTACTAATCTTGTTCTTCCAATTATACATATTACCTTCCTTATATTGCTGTAAATCACGTTTTAATTTGTCACATTTCCTTTTAAATATTTTTTGAGAAGTAGTATCTGCATACATAAATTGTTTATCAAATAAAGTACGCCATTGGTCAAAAACCAAATCTTGTGCAATAATTTCATTCAACCTATCTACTTCTTTAGTAAGGCTAGCTAAAGTGTAATCATTACATTTCATAATAAATTTCATAAAGCTAAATCCAAATGAATCAAATAATACATTACATTCATTAATTAATTCATCACTGAGTGCCAGCCCCAATGGTCGTTTAAAGAAACATAACCCCATAGGGACTATTTTCAATTCCATGCATCAATTCAGATAAGAATTTTCCACTTGTAAACTTTTAATATTATTTAATTTATGTCCAAAATCATAAATAATGTCTCTCAAAGTTCCGTTGGATTCTTTAGCATTATAGTTGTTTCCTTGTACGATTGAATCAGAGAAAACAAACGGATTATCCAAAACAAAAGTTTCTAAGTCCTCACAAACTTTCTTTTTAGAACGAGTAACATAAGAATCACCTAAGGGAACAAATGCTGATTTCACAGTACCTGGTGCTGCCGTATTCGTAACGACAGAATACGTGCGTTTGGGAACAGTCCTTTTAGGTTTGGCACCAGATATCAAATATACGTCCTCCGTACTGTTGCCTAATGCCAAGGCTTCAGGCGTACACAAACTTTGCGCTCTACTGCCAGCTGCAGCTGTACCATGAGAGGTCCCTATATTCTCTGGCACTCCACCACGATGATTATGCACTTCCTGGTTCACTGGAATGACAGGGGAACCAAAATGAACACCAGAAATAGCGATCAACCGAAGTATTTCTGAAATCAGCTGTGTTCCCCGGTTGACTACACAGCTCTATTAATCTAGTTAATTCACCCTTAATAATTGACATTTCGGATTGGAGCTTTAAAAAATCATCCTTCCTAACTGGGGAAGAAATGGAAGGAAGCTCCTCCAGTGAATTCATGAAGACCAACGACTGTAAAATACACCAACACTCGAGTCCAACAAAAATTCAGCTCAGCTGCACGAGTATAACAGAATTCACTAAGGGGTGAATAAAGAAGGTTGCCAGTTGAATAATTATAAAAAATCCACTTTATTACAAAAGGTTTAGCGCTTTCATCTAACTACATAGACTTCATCAGAACATTGTCCTTACACATTCAAACAGTTTTATACTAGATTCACACTAATTAATTAATTCATTCACAATAATGAATAATTATAAAAAATCCACTTTATTACAAAAGGTTTAGCGCTTTCATCTAACTACATAGACTTCATCAGAACATTGTCCTTACACATTCAAACAGTTTTATACTAGATTCACACTAATTAATTAATTCATTCACAATAATGAATAATTATAAAAAATCCACTTTATTACAAAAGGTTTAGCGCTTTCATCTAACTACATAGACTTCATCAGAACATTGTCCTTACACATTCAAACAGTTTTATACTACATTCACACTAATTAATTAATTAATTAATTCACCAATCAGGACAACCATTCAACCAGCATATAAATTAACTTTGTAAAAGTACTGCAAAAATAAAAGTCTGCTGTTCCCATTTCACTATATTGTTGAATAAGGTTTAAATTTTAACAATTTTAATATAATAACAGTTTTTTTAAAAAGGATATATAAAGGTATAACAAGCTCTTAATAGTAAATCTTTGTTTGAATGTAATATGTAATATATATTATTATTATATTGTGTGTTGATGTACTACTAGCATTAGATATCACAGTACCATATATACTAATACCAATATTGTGAAATGGGAACAGCAGACTTTTATTTTTGCAGTACTTTTACAAAGTTAATTTATATGCTGGTTGAATGGTTGTCCTGATTGGTGAATGAATTAATTAATTAGTGTGAATGTAGTATAAAACTGTTTGAATGTGTAAGGACAATGTTCTGATGATGTTAAAATTCTCTTAGTCACTGGATTATAGGATACAGCTTTCCAACATCTTTTATTTCCTACATATTTTGCTGACCCATCAGTAAACCAAACATGTTTACATTGTTCTAATGGTACCTGTACATATGGCATACCCCATTTTACCGGGTACTCACTGACTGGTTCAGCCTTGTCAGTAACAGATAGTTGTTGATCTATTGGTATTTGAGCCACTTTTTCATGTAACATCGCTACCTCACTAATTCCAGGTTTGGTCCTATCCTGAATGTACTATTTCCATTTAATAATGCTTGCTTCCCACGCATGACCTATTCTATGCATATTAGGTGAACTCATTACCGACTACATTATAGGTATTTCTGGTCGCAAAAGTACAGTATGTCCTACTGTCATTTGTTCAGTGTCTACCAGTGCCCAATAACATGCTTGCAATTGTTTCTCAAAAGGAGAATACCTTTCTCCTGCATCTGGTAATTTCCTAGTCCAGAATCCTAATGGCACTCGCTTTGATCCTTGTTTCTGCCAAAGGCTCCAATTAGCATAATGATTCTGCACAGATACATGTAACTCTACTTCCCTGTCCTGTAGGGGCCATAAATCGAAAGCCTTTTGAATAGCTTGCTTTGCTTGTTCGAGAGTTTTTTGCTGATCATCCCCCCAAACAAACTCATATTTTTTCCTAGTCACTTTATACAATGGGGAAAGTATTTGACTTAAATGGGGAATATGCTGTCTCCAAAATCCAAATAATCCTATAAAACACTGTGCCTCCGTTTTGTCTTGAGGGGTTGGAACTTCTAAAATCTTTTGCTTTGCCTTAGGCAGAACTTCTCTATGTCCCTGATGCCACTGAATTCCCAAAAATGTTACTGTTTGAGCTGGTCCATGAATCTTATTGGGATTTATTTCCCAGCCCTTTGTTCTCATGTGATTTATTACCATTTGTAAATACTCGCTCACTTCTTGTTCAGAATTCCCTTGAATAAGAATATCGTCAATGTAATGGGAAATTTGCATGTTCTGAGGCAAGACCAAGTGAAAAGTATAATCCAAGGCAGCGAAGAGCAGCAAGAAACAGCGATGAAGCCAAAGGTAATCTCCACAAAAAGTTTATTCAAACACACTACATAAATTTCTCCAAGTCCTTCTCTCAAACACATGACATAAATTTCTCCAAATCCTTCTCTCAAGCGCTTTCGCTCAGTGCAATACTGAGCTTCATCAAGATAAAAATGCAGGGCAGAACAACCTTATTTGTAAGTCTCTTAATGAGATCATGTGCTTCGTTAATTAAAACCAGTCAAGTTACAATTAAAATTAATTGGTGACCAATTTAAAATTAAAGAGCAAGATGTTGTATGAAATACATAAAATCCTAAATAAAATACCTTTTGTTAAATATGTTGTAGTTAAAAAATATGTTATTTAAAAGACATGTCATTTGAAAATCACAAAGTATTCATGTATAAATAAATAAATATTGTTATATGTTAATGTCCTATGAAACCACATTTGTAGTGATTGATTCTTATAACACTGTTTAGTGTGCAATAAATATTACAATGGGGTACCACGAATAAATGATGTGAGTAATAAATAGTAATAGATAAAAATCAAATGTTAAAAATACAAGAAGTAAAAATAAAAATAATAATCAAGTATTAAGTGTTCAAACGTTGTTACATAGATTATAATCCCTATACTCAGAATAAATATAAATATAAAATACAAATAATTTGATACAAATAAGTAATGTTGATAATCTCTTACTAAATGCTGTATGCTATAACTTAGCTCTTCTTAGTTTTAAAACACTACTTAAATTTGTGTAGTCATTTAACCCTGGCCATTTAGCTGCATCCAGTCTTAGTTGCCATATAAGCTCCCTATATTCCAATTTAGTCTCCCTGTCACCCCCTCTCTTGTCGGGTGTTATCTGGTCTAACACAATGAACTTGATTTCCATATCTGGGCAGGACAAAGAGTGTTTATAAAAGCATTGGTCTCTTTTTCTTGGAAATATCGTAGAAATGCTCATAAATTCTTCTCTTTAGAGTCCTTTCTGTTTTCCCAATATAGAAACTTTGACATTTTATACATAAGCCTAAATATACAACATATTTTGCATTGCAGTTAAAATACCCATTAGACCGGAATAGATATTTCCTAGATGGGATATATATACTATGATCATTCAACATAGCAGTGCATTGTTTGCACATTCCACATTCATAAGTTCCTTTCTTGGATCTACTACCAGTGGTATTCGTCATTTCTTTTCTTTCAAATAGCTCTTTCATGTTAGTACCCCTGCGTCTAACAAATGTGGGTTTAGTTGGAACCTTTGTTGAAAAATCATCATGCAATGTAAGAACTGGCCAATACCTTGTTATTGTTTCCTCTATCAGGTCAGAATTGCTGGAAAATGTGTGTATGTAACTAGTTTGTTCTAGCTGCTGGGTGTTCTTATGCAAGTTATCCACTTGCGGTAACATGCATCCTAAAAGTGGATTTCATCTGTTTTAACGGCAAAATTTACAAACAGAAATTGGGAGTTGCAATGGGGGCTTCTTGTGCCTCTTTGTATGCGAACATTGTATTGCACAAATGGGAACAGACTTTCATAACTGGCACAGACTGGGTGAAACACATTAAACACTATGTTAGATACCTGGATGATATATGTTTGTTATGGCATGGAACAGAGGTGGATTTTCAGAAATTTGTAAATTACATTAACTCCACCACTTCCTTTTTGACCTTTACACACTCGGTCAGTAACACTAGTTTGAACTATCTAGATGTAACTATAATCAAGGATTTCACCAATGGCAAGTTTGCTTCAAGAGTATACAGGAAACCCACATATTCTAATTCTTACCTACACTTTAGCAGTAGTCATCCTTTCTATCAAAAGAAAGGAATTATCAAAGGGCAACTAATCCGTGCTTCTAGAATGTGTAGCACTGCAGAATACTTCTCAAACGAGGTTAGCTTTTCAGAAGAGAAATTTTGTGAAAGGGGCTACTCGGCCAAACTAATCAAGAATTTGGTCATGGAAATTTCCGCATGTAGAGAAGAAAAATACCCACCACTTTTAGGATGCATGTTACCGCAAGTGCATAACTTGCATAAGAACATCCAGCAGCTAGAACAAACTAGTTACATACACAAATTTTCCAGCAATTCTGACCTGATAGAGGAAACAATAACAAGGTATTGGCCAGTTCTTACATTGCATGATGATTTTTCAACAAAGGTTCCAACTAAACCCACATTTGTTAGGCGAGGGTACTAACATGAAAGAGCTATTTGAAAGAAAAGAAATGACGAATACCACTGGTAGTAGATCCAAGAAAGGAACTTATAAATGTGGAATGTGCAAACAATGCACTGCTATGTTGAATGATCATAGTATATATATCCCATCTAGGAAATATCTATTCCGGTCTAATGGGTATTTTAACTGCAATGCAAAATATGTTGTATATTTAGGCTCATGTATAAAATGTCAAAGTTTCTATATTGGGAAAACAGAAAGGACTCTAAAGAGAAGAATTTATGAGCATTTCTACGATATTTCCAAGAAAAAGAGACCAATGCTTTTATAAACACTCTTTGTCCTGCCCAGATATGGAAATCAAGTTCATTGTGTTAGACCAGATAACACCCGACAAGAGAGGGGGTGACTGGGAGACTAAATTGGAATATAGGGAGCTTATATGGCAACTAAGACTGGATGCAGCTAAATGGCCAGGGTTAAATTACTACACAAATTTAAGTAGTGTTTTAAAACTAAGAAGAGCTAAGTTATAGCATACAGCATTTAGTAAGAGATTATCAACATTACTTATTTGTATCAAATTATTTGTATTTTATATTTATATTTATTCTGAGTATAGGGAATATAATTTATGTAACAGCGTTTGAACACTTAATACTTGATTATTATTTTTATTTATAATTCTTGCATTTTTAACATTTGATTTTTATCTATTACTATTTATTACTCACATCATTTATTCGTGGTACCCCATTGTAATATTTATTGCACACTAAACAGTGTTATAAGAATCAATCACTACAAATGTGGTTTCATGGGACATTAACATATAACAATATTCATTTATTTATACACGAATGCTTTGTGATTTTCAAATGACATATCTTTTAAATAACATATTTTTTAACTACAACATATTTAACAAAAGGTATTTTATTTAGGATTTTATGTATTTCATACAACATCTTGCTCTTTAATTTTAAATTGGTCACCAATTAATTTTAATTGTAACTTGACTGGTTTTAATTAACGAAGCACATGATCTCATTAAGAGACTTACAAATAAGGTTGTTCTGCCCTGCATTTTTATCTTGATAAAGCTCAGTATTGCACTGAGTGAGAGCGCTTGAGAGAAGGATTTGGAGAAATTTATGTTGTGTGTTTGAGAGAAGGACTTGGAGAAATTTATGTCGTGTGTTTGAATAAACTTTTTGTGGAGATTACCTTTGGTTTCATTGCTGTTTCTGGCTGCTCTTCGCTGCCTTGGATTATACTTTTCACTTGGTCTTGGTTTCAAGCTTTTTGCTGTGTTCTTGGTTTCGATTTGTTCCATGGCGGAGGAAGTGGTACAGAGCAACTTCATAGGCACCCCACAGGTGCTCAAAGCTTTAGATGAAAATGGGCCATTTACCAGGGCTGAATTCAACAGAGTATTGGACATGTTAACGCAGTTAACAGAAGTTCTCAGCACTAGTAAAAAGGACACGCTTTCAACGTTGCCAGGCAACCAGCAACAGGGGCTGGAGCGGAAGAGAAGACGTATTTCCGGTGAACCCTTGCCAGCAAGCAGTGGCATTCAGTTTGGGTCTAGTATCCAGCAGGGCATGAGTAAACAGATAAACAAAGCAAACAATCAGAGTGCGAGTGATGTAGGTGACCGTAATAAGGACTTTAACTTCAATGCCTGGGCGGAACAACAGTTCTGGTTCAAACAAGGTACAGACAATACTGTTAACAACGCTGATATAGAACAAGAATTTAACACATTACCTGATAAGCTGTACACCTACAAAACGAACCAACTGAAAATAGACTATTTAAAACAATGTGTGAAAGTAGAAAGGGTTCCCAAAGGTTTAAGATGTTTTAAGTTTCCAAATAATGTTCAAAAAGGTACTGCATACTACAAGAAACTGTGTGACATTTTTAACCGTGCAGGAATTGAAATGTTGGAGGTTATGGTAGCAGAGTATGAAGCTAAGGTTGATGCTCTGCTTAAGGACTTAAATGGGTTGAATAACGCATTAGTAAATGACAAGAACTTTCCTTCAGTGAAATATAACTATGATAATATTTTCAATGAAGTAGACAGGTTCTGTGTTAAGGTTGTGAACCGCAAGATACACAAATTAAAAAGGGATCTTAGAGAATATAGCGAAGGCATGGCTTATCCACTCCCAGTAAAGGCTAGATGGACTAACAACACTGTTACACAGCACAACAATGTCAGTAGTTTTAATAATGATGACACGCAGGTTGACCTACCTAGAAGGAGTGAGAGACTAGCGGAAAAGGAAAGAAAGAACTCTCATCAGGATTTTATATTTCTCCCAAACAAATCAGGGGGGAGGGGGGGCAGATTCCCAACGAGGAGATGGAACAAGTAACCGAGATCAGTCATGCTATGCCCGACCAGGAGAGTTGTGTACCTTTGGATTCACCTCCTATTACCCCCACCAGTTACACGGTGACCACGGATAATAATTTTACTGTTTATAATTTTACTGATTTAGAGATAACGAAGGAACATTTATACTTATTTACAAGAGGTATGCATTTTATACCAGCACGATCATTTAATCTTGAAAAAGAACTGATAGATCTTAAAATGTTTGTTAGGCAATTGAATTTGTCTCTATACTTCAAGGGTCAACCCTGTCAAGGTGACATACTTACTAGAAAGAGTACCTTTAACCCTCCCACACACTCCTCCACTAAGGTGTTTGAAGAATTGGTGGAAAGAGATCTAAGAGCTATTGGCATTAGACAACCTGCTGCAGGTCCCCAGAATCTAAGTTTGAATGAAACACACATAATCAGGTTTTTAAAGGAAGAAGGGTGTAGAGTAATGAAACCGGATAAAGGAGGGGGCTTAGTTTTGATGTACAATATAGACTATGATGCATATTTACAACATGTTACAGGATGTTGAGCATTATGGCTTGATATCAACAAATGAGCTACACAGAGCATATTCCAAAATTAACTATCTATTAATGGACCACCTTTTGCAAGGAGCCATTAATGAAAAGCTATATAATTACTTGTTTGTAGCCAAACCAAGAATCCCAGTCATTTTTGGTATTCCAAAGACCCACAAAGGACTGGACCCTTTAAAATTCAGACCAATAGTTTCTGGTGAAGGAAGCATCACTGAACCTTTGGGGAAATTTATTGACTACGTCCTCAAATGGTTTGTTACATCACTAAGCCACATATGCAAAGATTCTTGGGACTTCCTAAAGGGTATGGGATCCCATTTGTACCACCCAGACCTTTTAATGGTAACTATCGATATAGTGCAACTATTCCCCAGTATACCACATTTGACAGGTCTGGATTGGTTCAAAGATGTTTTGGTCCAAGAAGCCAATCTTGGTGCCAATGTTGTGAATTTGCTAGTCGAATTCATGGATATTGTGTTAAACAATAATTTCATCTGTTTTAATGGCAAAATTTACAAACAGAAATTGGGAGTTGCAATGGGGGCTTCTTGTGCCTCTTTGTATGCGAACATTGTATTGCACAAATGGGAACAGACTTTCATATTTGGCACAGACTGGGTGAAACACATTAAACACTATGTTAGATACCTGGATGATATATGTTTGTTATGGCATGGAACAGAGGTGGATTTTCAGAAATTTGTAAATTACATTAACTCCACCACTTCCTTTTTGACCTTTACACACTCAGTCAGTAACACTAGTTTGAACTATCTAGATGTAACTATAATCAAGGATTTCACCAATGGCAAGTTTGCTTCAAGAGTATACAGGAAACCCACATATTCTAATTCTTACCTACACTTTAGCAGTAGTCATCCTTTCTATCAAAAGAAAGGAATTATCAAAGGGCAACTAATCCGTGCTTCTAGAATGTGTAGCACTCTTGGAATACTTCTCAAACGAGGTTAGCTTTTAGAAGAGAAATTTTGTGAAAGGGGCTACCCGCCAAACTAATCAAGAATTTGGTCATGGAAATTTCCGCATGTAGAGAAGAAAATACCCACCACTTTTAGGATGCATGTTACCACAAGTGGATAACTTGCATAAGAACACCCAGCAGCTAGAACAAACTAGTTACATACACATTTTCCAGCAATTCTGACCTGATAGAGGAAACAATAACAAGGTATTGGCCAGTTCTTACATTGCTTGATGATTTTCAACAAAGGTTCCAACTAAACCCACATTTGTTAGGCAGGGGTACTAACATGAAAGAGCTATTTGAAAAGAAATGCCGAATACCACTGGTAGTAGATCCAAGAAAGGAACTTATAAATGTGGAATGTGCAAACAATGCACTGCTATGTTGAATGATCATAGTATATATATCCCATCTAGGAAATATCTATTCGGTCTAATGGGTATTTTAACTGCAATGCAAAATATGTTGTATATTTAGGCTCATGTATAAAATGTCAAAGTTTCTATATTGGGAAAACAGAAAGGACTCTAAAGAGAAGAATTTATGAGCATTTCTACGATATTTCCAAGAAAAAAGAGACCAATGCTTTTATAAACACTCTTTGTCCTGCCCAGATATGGAAATCAAGTTCATTGTGTTAGACCAGATAACACCCGACAAGAGAGGGGTGACTGGGAGACTAAATTGGAATATAGGGAGCTTATATGGCAACTAAGACTGGATGCAGCTAAATGGCCAGGGTTAAATTACTACACAAATTTAAGTAGTGTTTTAAAACTAAGAAGAGCTAAGTTATAGCATACAGCATTTAGTAAGAGATTATCAACATTACTTATTTGTATCAAATTATTTGTATTTTATATTTATATTTATTCTGAGTATAGGGAATATAATTTATGTAACAACGTTTGAACACTTAATACTTGATTATTATTTTTATTTATAATTCTTGCATTTTTAACATTTGATTTTTATCTATTACTATTTATTACTCACATCATTTATTCGTGGTACCCCATTGTAATATTTATTGCACACTAAACAGTGTTATAAGAATCAATCACTACAAATGTGGTTTCATGGGACATTAACATATAACAATATTCATTTATTTATACACGAATGCTTTGTGATTTTCAAATGACATATCTTTTAAATAACATATTTTTTAACTACAACATATTTAACAAAAGGTATTTTATTTAGGATTTTATGTATTTCATACAACATCTTGCTCTTTAATTTTAAATTGGTCACCAATTAATTTTAATTGTTACTTGACTGGTTTTAATTAACGAAGCACATGATCTCATTAAGAGACTTACAAATAAGGTTGTTCTGCCCTGCATTTTTATCTTGATAAAGCTCAGTATTGCACTGAGTGAGAGCGCTTGAGAGAAGGATTTGGAGAAATTTATGTTGTGTGTTTGAGAGAAGGACTTGGAGAAATTTATGTCGTGTGTTTGAATAAACTTTTTGTGGAGATTACCTTTGGTTTCATTGCTGTTTCTGGCTGCTCTTCGCTGCCTTGGATTATACTTTTCACTTGGTCTTGGTTTCAAGCTTTTTGCTGTGTTCTTGGTTTCGATTTGTTCCATGGCGGAGGAAGTGGTACAGAGCAACTTCATAGGCACCCCACAGGTGCTCAAAGCTTTAGATGAAAATGGGCCAGTTACCAGGGCTGAATTCAACAGAGTATTGGACATGTTAACACAGTTAACAGAAGTTTTCAGCACTAGTAAAAAGGACACGCTTTCAACGTTGCCAGGCAACCAGCAACAGGGGCTGGAGCGGAAGAGAAGACGTATTTCCGGTGAACCCTTGCCAGCAAGCAGTGGCATTCAGTTTGGGTCTAGTATCCAGCAGGGCATGAGTAAACAGATAAACAAAGCAAACAATCAGAGTGCGAGTGATGTAGGTGACCGTAATAAGGACTTTAACTTCAATGCCTGGGCGGAACAACAGTTCTGGTTCAAACAAGGTACAGACAATACTGTTAACAACGCTGATATAGAACAAGACTTTAACACATTACCTGATAAGCTGTACACCTACAAAACGAACCAACTGGAAATAGACTATTTAAAAGAATGTGTGAAAGTAGAAAGGGTTCCCAAAGGTTTAAGATGTTTTAAGTTTCCAAATAATGTTCAAAAAAGTACTGCATACTACAAGAAACTGTGTGACATTTTTAACCGTGCAGGAATTGAAATGTTGGAGGTTATGGTAGCAGAGTATGAAGCTAAGGTTGATGCTCTGCTTAAGGACTTAAATGGGTTGAATAACGCATTAGTAAATGACAAGAACTTTCCTTCAGTGAAATATAACTATGATAAAATTTTCAATGAAGTAGACAGGTTCTGTGTTAAGGTTGTGAACCGCAAGATACACAAATTAAAAAGGGATCTTAGAGAATATAGCGAAGGCATGGCTTATCCACTCCCAGTAAAGGCTAGATGGACTAACAACACTGTTACACAGCACAACAATGTCAGTAGTTTTAATAATGATGACATGCAGGTTGACCTACCTAGAAGGAGTGAGAGACTAGCGGAAAAGGAAAGAAAGAACTCTCATCAGGATTTTATATTTCCCCCAGACAAATCAGGGGGGAGGGGGGGCAGATTCCCAACGAGGAGATGGAACAAGTAACCGAGATCAGTCATGCTATGCCCAACCAGGAGAGTTGTGTACCTTTGGATTCACCTCCTATTACCCCCACCAGTTACACGGTGACCACGGATAATAATTTTACTGTTTATAATTTTACTGATTTAGAGATAACGAAGGAACATTTTAACTTATTTACAAGAGGTATGCATTTTATACCAGCACGATCATTTAATCTTGAAAAAGAACTGATAGATCTTAAAATGTTTGTTAGGCAATTGAATTTGTCTCTATACTTCAAGGGTCAACCCTGTCAAGGTGACATACTTACTAGAAAGAGTACCTTTAACACTCCCACACTCCTCCACTAAGGTGTTTGAAGAATTGGTGGAAAGAGATCTAAGAGCTATTGGCATTAGACAACCTGCTGCAGGTCCCCAGAATCTAAGTTTGAATGAAACACACATAATCAGGTTTTAAAGGAAGAAGGGTGTAGAGTAATGAAACCGGATAAAGGAGGGCTTAGTTTTGATGTACAATATAGACTATGATGCGCATATTTACAACATGTTACAGGATGTTGAGCATTATGGCTTGATATCAACAAATGAGCTACACAGAGCATATTCCAAAATTAACTATCTATTAATGGACCACCTTTTGCAAGGAGCCATTAATGAAAAGCTATATAATTACTTGTTTGTAGCCAAACCAAGAATCCCAGTCATTTTTGGTATTCCAAAGACCCACAAAGGACTGGACCCTTTAAAATTCAGACCAATAGTTTCTGGTGAAGGAAGCATCACTGAACCTTTGGGGAAATTTATTGACTACGTCTTCAAACGGTTTGTTACATCACTAAGCCACATATGCAAAGATTCTTGGGACTTCCTAAAGGGTATGGGATCCCATTTGTACCACCCAGACCTTTTAATGGTAACTATCGATATAGTGCAACTATTCCCCAGTATACCACATTTGACAGGTCTGGATTGGTTCAAAGATGTTTTGGTCCAAGAAGCCAATCTTGGTGCCAATGTTGTGAATTTGCTAGTCAAATTCATGGATATTGTGTTAAACAATAATTTCATCTGTTTTAACGGTGAAATTTACAAACAGAAATTGGGAGTTGCAATGGGGGCTTCTTGTGCCTCTTTGTATGTGAACATTGTATTGCACAAATGGGAACAGACTTTCATATTTGGCACAGACTGGGTGAAACACATTAAACACTATGTTAGATACCTGGATGATATATGTTTGTTATGGCATGGAACAGAGGTGGATTTTCAGAAATTTGTAAATTACATTAACTCCACCACTTCCTTTTTGACCTTTACACACTCGGTCAGTGACACTAGTTTGAACTATCTAGATGTAACTATAATCAAGGATTTCACCAATGGCAAGTTTGCTTCAAGAGTATACAGGAAACCCACATATTCTAATTCTTACCTACACTTTAGCAGTAGTCATCCTTTCTATCAAAAGAAAGGAATTATCAAAGGGCAACTAATCCGTGCTTCTAGAATGTGTAGCACTGCGGAATACTTCTCAAACAAGGTTAGCTTTTTAGAAGAGAAATTTTGTGAAAGGGGCTACCCGGCCAAACTAATCAAGAATTTGGTCATGGAAATTTCCGCATGTAGAGAAGAAAAATACCCACCACTTTTAGGATGCATGTTACCGCAAGTGGATAACTTGCATAAGAACACCCAGCAGCTAGAACAAACTAGTTACATACACACATTTTCCAGCAATTCTGACCTGATAGAGGAAACAATAACAAGGTATTGGCCAGTTCTTACATTGCATGATGATTTTTCAACAAAGGTTCCAACTAAACCCACATTTGTTAGAAGCAGGGGTACTAACATGAAAGAGCTATTTGAAAGAAAAGAAATGACGAATACCACTGGTAGTAGGTCCAAGAAAGGAACTTATAAATGTGGAATGTGCAAAGAATGCACTGCTATGTTGAATGATCATAGTATATATATTCCATCTAGGAAATATCTATTCCGGTCTAATGCGTATTTTAACTGCAATGCAAAATATGTTGTTTATTTAGGCTCATGTATAAAATGTCAAAGTTTCTATATTGGGAAAACAGAAAGGACTCTAAAGAGAAGAATTTATGAGCATTTCTACGATATTTCCAAGAAAAAAGAGACCAATGCTTTTTATAAACACTCTTTGTCCTGCCCAGATATGGAAATCAAGTTCATTGTGTTAGACCAGATAACACCCGACAAGAGAGGGGGTGACTGGGAGACTAAATTGGATTATAGTGAGCTTATATGGCAACTAAGACTGGATGCAGCTAAATGGCCAGGGTTAAATGACTACACAAATTTAAGTAGTGTTTTAAAACTAAGAAGAGCTACGTTATAGCATACAGTATTTAGTAAGATATTATCAACATTACTTATTTGTATCAAATTATTTGTATTTTATATTTATATTTATTCTGAGTATAGGGAATATAATCTATGTAACAACGTTTGAACACTTAATACTTGATTATTATTTTTATTTTTAATTCTTGTATTTTTAACATTTGATTTTTATCTATTACTATTTATTACTCACATCATTTATTCGTGGTACCCATTTGTAATATTTATTGCACACTAAACAGTGTTATAAGAATCAATCACTACAAATGTGGTTTCATGGGACATTAACATATAACAATATTTATTTATTTATACACGAATGCTTTGTGATTTTCAAATGACATATCTTTTAAATAACATATTTTTTAACTACAACATATTTAACAAAAGGTATTTTATTTAGGATTTTATGTATTTCATACAACATCTTGCTCTTTAATTTTAAATTGGTCACCAATTAATTTTAATTGTAACTTGACTGGTTTTAATTAACGAAGCACATGATCTCATTAAGAGACTTACAAATAAGGTTGTTCTGCCCTGCATTTTTATCTTGATAAAGCTTAGTATTGCACTGAGCGAAAGCGCTTGAGAGAAGGATTTGGAGAAATTTATGTTGTGCGTTTGAATAAACTTTTTGTGGAGATTACCTTTGGCTTCATCACTGTTTCTTGCTGCTCTTCACTGCCTTGGATTATACTTTTCACTTGGTCTTGGTTTCAAGCTTTTTGCTGTGTTCTTGGTTCCGATTTGTTCCATGGCGGAGGAAGTGGTACAGAGCGACTTCATAGGCACCCCACAGGTGCTCAAAGCTTTAGATGAAAATGGGCCAGTTGCCAGGGCTGAATTCAACAGAGTATTGGGCATGTTAACGCAGTTAACAGAAGTTTTCAACACTAGTAAAATGGACATGCTTTCAACGTTGCCAGGCAACCAGCAACAGGGGCTAGAGCGGAAGAGAAGACGTATTTCCGGTGAACCTTTGCCAGCAAGCAGTGGCGTTCAGTTTGGGTCTAGTATCCAGCAGGGCATGAGTAAACAGATAAACAAAGCAAACAATCAGGGTGCGAGTGATGTAGGTGACTGTAATAAGGACTTTAACTTCAATGCCTGGGTGGAACAACAGTTCTGGTTCAAACAAGGTACAGACAATACTGTTAACAACGCTGATATAGAACAAGACTTTAACACATTAGCTGATAAGCTGTACACCTACAAAACGAACCAACTGGAAATAGACTATTTAAAAGAATGTGCGAAAGTAGAAAGGGTTCCCAAAGGTTTAAGATGTTTTAAGTTTCCAAATAATGTTCAAAAAGGTACTGCATACTACAAGAAACTGTGTGACATTTTTAACAGTGCAGGAATTGAAATGTTGGAGGTTATGGTAGCAGAGTATGAAGCTAAGGCTGATGCTCTGCTTAAGGACTTAAATGGGTTGAATAATGTATTAGTAAATGACAAGAACTTTCCTTCAGTGAAGTATAACTATGATAATATTTTCAATGAAGTAGACAGGTTCTGTGTTAAGGTTGTGAACTGCAACATACACAAATTAGAAAGGGATCTTAGAGAATATAGCGAAGGCATGGCTTATCCACTCCCAGTAAAGGCTAGATGGACTAACAACACTGTTACACAGCACAACAATGTCCGTAGTTTTAATAATGATGACACGCAGGTTGACCTACCTAGAAGGAGTGAGAGACTAGCGGAAAAGGAAAGAAAGAACTCTCATCAGGATTTTATATTTCTCCCAAACAAATCAGGTGGGAGGGGGGGCAGATTCCCAACGAGGAGATGGAACAAGTAACCGAGATCAGTCATGCTATGCCTGACCAGGAGAGTTGTGTACCTTTGGATTCACCTCCTATTACCCCCACCAGTTACACAGTAACCACGGATAATAATTTTACTGTTTATAATTTTACTGATTTAGAGATAACGAAGGAACATTTATACTTATTTACAAGAGGTATGCATTTTATACCAGCACGATCATTTAATCTTGAAAAAGAACTGATAGATCTTAAAATGTTTGTTAGGCAATTGAATTTGTCTCTATACTTCAAGATTCAACCCTGTCAAGGTGACATACTTACTAGAAAGAGTACCTTTAACCCTCCCAAACACTCCTCCACTAAGGTGTTTGAAGAATTGGTGGAAAGAGATCTAAGAGCTATTGGCATTAGACAACCTGCTGCAGGTCCCCAGAATCTAAGTTTGAATGAAACACACATAATCAGGTTTTTAAAGGAAGAAGGGTGTAGAGTAATGAAACCGGATAAAGGAGGGGGCTTAGTTTTGATGTACAACATAGACTATGATGCGCATATTTACAACATGTTACAGGATGTTGAGCATTATGGCTTGATATCAACAAATGAGCTACACATAGCATATTCCAAAATTAACTATCTATTAATGGACCACCTTTTGCAAGGAGCCATTAATGAAAAGCTATATAATTACTTGTTTGTAGCCAAACCAAGAATCCCAGTCATTTTTGGTATTCCAAAGACCCACAAAGGACTGGACCCTTTAAAATTCAGTCCAATAGTTTCTGGTGAAGGAAGCATCACTGAACCTTTGGGAAAATTTATTGACTACGTCTTCAAACGGTTTGTTACATCACTAAGCCACATATGCAAAGATTCTTGAGACTTCCTAAAGGGTATGGGATCCCATTTGTACCACCCAGACCTTTTAATGGTAGCTATCGATATAGTGCAACACCCGACAAGAGAGGGGGTGACTGGGAGACTAAATTGGAATATAGGGAGCTTATATGGCAACTAAGACTGGATGCAGCTAAATGGCCAGGGTTAAATGACTACACAAATTTAAGTAGTGTTTTAAAACTAAGAAGAGCTACGTTATAGCATACAGCATTTAGTAAGAGATTATCAACATTACTTATTTGTATCAAATTATTTGTATTTTATATTTATATTTATTCTGAGTATAGGGAATATAATCTATGTAACAACGTTTGAACACTTAATACTTGATTATTATTTTTATTTTTAATTCTTGTATTTTTAACATTTGATTTTTATCTATTACTATTTATTACTCACATCATTTATTCGTGGTACCCCATTGTAATATTTATTGCACACTAAACAGTGTTATAAGAATCAATCACTACAAATGTGGTTTCATGGGACATTAACATATAACAATATTTATTTATTTATACACGAATGCTTTGTGATTTTCAAATGACATATCTTTTAAATAACATATTTTTAACTACAACATATTTAACAAAAGGTATTTTATTTAGGATTTTATGTATTTCATACAACATCTTGCTCTTTAATTTTAAATTGGTCACCAATTAATTTTAATTGTAACTTGACTGGTTTTAATTAACGAAGCACATGATCTCATTAAGAGACTTACAAATAAGGTTGTTCTGCCCTGCATTTTTATCTTGATAAAGCTCAGTATTGCACTGAGCGAAAGCACTTGAGAGAAGGATTTGGAGAAATTTATGTCATGTGTTTGAGAGAAGGACTTGGAGAAATTTATGTCATGTGTTTGAATAAACTTTTTGTGGAGATTACCTTTGGCTTCATCGCTGTTTCTTGCTGCTCTTCGCTGCCTTGGATTATACTTTTCACTTGGTCTTGGTTTCAAGCTTTTTGCTGTGTTCTATGTTCTGAGGCAACCTTATTTCATCTAAATGTTCTGCCACTGCTTTGTGACAGATAGTAGGACTATGCAAATATCCTTGTGGTAACTGAGTAAACGTATATTGTCGTCCCTGCCAGGTAAAAGCAAATTGATCATAATTCTCTTCTGCAATTGGTATGGTAAAGAAAGCATTTGCCAAGTCTATTACTGCATACCAAGTACCCTGATGTTTCTGTATATTTTCTATTAACTTAATTGTATCTGGAACCGCCGCTGTTAGTGGCAGAGTATATTTATTCAATTCTCGGTAATCTACTGTCATTCGCCAAGACCCGTCTGACTTTTTGACAGGCCAAACTAGGTTATTACATGCTGTCATAGTAGTTTTCAAGACACCTGCATTTAATAAATCCTGAATTGTTTCACCTATCTCCTTATGCCCCCAAGGGATTCTATATTGCTTCAAACTAATTACCTTTGTTGCTGGAGGTAATTCTACTGGTGGCATTTTAACTTTCCCTACTATAATTGTTTTGACTGAAAAATATGGCTTAATGCCAAATTGATACTGTCTGTCTGATAAAATCAATGTCAACCCTTTTAGAATGTCAATGCCTATTATGTATTCAGGAACGGGTACTATTAGGACAGAGTACTTTTTCCGTGGCAATCGACCTATTTTCATTTCTAACATTGTCTGAACAGCTTTAATTTGCTTTCCACCAAATCCTGTAATAGTAACTTGTCACCCTTTAAATAAACTCAGATTCCCATAAATTAATGAGGCCTTTGCTCCAGTATCAATTAGAGCTCAGACCTGTTGTTCATTTTTATTTTTCCAGAATATTGTCAAGTCTACATATGGTCTAAAATCCTGCCGAACCCATCCACTTACTGGAGCTTGGCCAATTTCCTAATCAAAATGTAAATCTGACAAGTCAAGATATGTTGCAGGCAGAGCAGAGGGAACTGCTGAACCTTCTTCCCTATTCTCAGTTTTACTGCCTACTACATTCTCCTCCTGTTTTTCTACATTCCGAGTTTGCCTACCTTTCTTATTCAAACCTTGTTTTTTGTACATCTCCCACATTGTCGGAGTGTCTATCCCATCAATTTTATCCTTAGATACCCCATCTTTCAACAATGCAGTAAACATATCTTTTCTGGACACTCAAGCTTCTTTATGTCCAGCACTTTTGTTTTCTCATCTATCATTATTTAACTGTTTTGGTCCCCATTCTCCTAGCTCTCCTAACTGCCGCAATCCCTCAATAACTTGAGAAATAGGATTTCCCGTCTCACTAATTAAGTATGTCAATATTACCGTTTTATAAGCTGGAGGGCTAACTTAATAATCTTATTTCTAACAGAAACTGTCAAAGCACATTGTAGTAATGCATCAGCACCCCCTACAAGTAAAGCAGTTTTCATTGTCTTTTCTTTAATTCTTTGAATAGCATCTCATAACGTGTACCATGGCCTATCATTAGAAGGCAAGTCCATTTCTGTTGGATATTTTTCAGCACAGCAATCTCCTATAATTTTGAAAAGACTTGCCATTTCGCCTTTGTTATAATTTCGAAATGCATCCTGCACTGATGGATCATTACTTAACATACTAAGTCTTTTAGTATCTATTTGATCTATTTCTACTCCTGCAGCCCCAAATTCATAAAGTCTCACTATCCATGCTATTAATGATTCTCCAGATTTTTGTTTAAATTTTTCAATCAAATCGTTTATTTCCTGTTGAGTAAAATCTTCATAATGAAATTCTTCCTGCCCTCCTTGGAGCCCTTGTGCTCCATTAACCATTTGCTGCTGTCATCGAAGAATTGGTTTTACCTTTACTGGTCCCCCTTTATTCTGTTCTTCCTCTCCCAGGAAAATACTATTTTCATTATTAGAGTCTGAATGGGACGGAGAATCAGAAGAATACCAAATATCTCCATCCCAGTGGTCTGGGTCCCAGTCAAAACCTGCCTTCGCTATTGACATTTGTACTTTCTTTTTATTAACTTTGCCTCTTCATTTCTGATATTTATATCTTGCTACTCATATTGCAGCCTTTTCGGCTACATGCTGATACATGTCTGTTTTGTCTGCTAACAATTTAATCTGACACTGTAAAATTACATTTTGTTTTTCTAATTCTACTATCCATTTCTCTAGTTGTTTTATTTGTTCGCACTTACGTATTTTATCTTCATGTAATTTTCAGTATGCAGTCAAGAGGATCCAGCCCCGTCTGCATGTGGCACTCAATTCTTTTCCTTTTTCCACTAAAACCTTTTGTAAGCATGCTTGCACTGAACCTGGTTCGGCATCTTTTAAACAAACATCCCAATTCTCACTTAATCCTGTACCCGTTGACCATTCCAAAGCTAGTGCTTTGTACAGGTCCTGGTCCCATCCTGGGATTTCTATCTCAAAAGCCGCTATGTCCTTCTTACTTTTCCTTTTAAACATTTTGAACCCTGCTCACTGCGCCAAAAATAATGTATTGCCTAATGAGCAGGATTCAAAAGAAAAATACTATTCACCCAAAGTTAACTAAAACAAACTTTATTTCTAATGACACCAAAATGACTAACAAGCTAATAAACTTTGTCTGTTAGAAATAGAAAAGTAAACCCACTCTATTCTACTAAAAAAGTCTAACAGAAAGTAAGATTAGACAATACATTTAAAGAAAGTTATACATTACCGATAAAGGGAAAGCTTCATCCTGTCTTCAGCCTCGACTGGGAAGCCCCGTTGCAGTCAGGCAGGAGTCCTCATTGGGAAAACAGTCCTGGGCAGTGCGTCCACTCCACAGGTGAGGCTTCTGCCTGAATGCGGAGAATCCCATCTATATATAACCCAGTTGTTTACCACAAGTCATGAGAATCAGTACTTTCCCAGTGTAGGCTGAATCTTGCTAGAGCATTCTGTGGTGTTGGCCACCCACCCCAGAAGGAACAGCAAATCATGCCAAGTACAATGATTCTGCAAATTTCAAATACTACACTGGAATATTCCAATAACCTTGCAAGTTTTAGTACATTACTAGAAAATTCCAGACAAATCATGTTTCATAACCAAAAGTAGTAAACAAAGTATGTTTCGTAATGAAATGTAACTTGCTGAAATAATCAGAATGTTCCAGAACAGAGCATCATCTCTTATGCCTGCCCAGAAGACTAGCTTCCGGAACAGAGCATTATCTCTTATGCCTGCCCAGAAGACTAGAATGTTTCAGAACATAACATCATTCTATATATCAAAAAGAAATAAGAAAGAATAAAAAGAAAGAATAAAATGAATGTCGAGATATAGTGAGGCAACAGTCAAATAATCACACTCTCTCAATGTTCCCCTTTCGTATCACATTCGTATCACAGGCCCAGCCTGGCATTCCTCGTCCATTGGCCCTGCACCACCATTGGGTGGAACCACTGCAGGGGATGGGGCTCGGCCCCCCTGGGAGTGGGAGCAGACAGGAACGTGTCACTCATGGTATGGTCCTGGCCATGGTGCATAGGGAGCTCGACAGGGAGATTCAAGACCGCCTATGCCAGCTTGAGGGCTGAGTGGTGCAACTAAAAGGTGAGTCTACCCCTCTTACACAGCCCCCAGCACAGCCACCTTCTGGGCTGTGAAGGTGCAGTGGTGACTGCCCATGGGAGGGGACCTCAGTCCCACTGTATCCATTGGTGGGCTCATGGGCTTGCGACTTCCAAACACCCCTTCCCATCCAAGGTGTTCCCCCCACATGTGTCATATACCGCTCCTGTATGCGTCTTGTTGGTCTTGTCTGTCATCTTACCCAACCTATCCTCCCTGAACATACCTACTCTCCTTCCCCAACATCCCACTCTCACCTATACATAAAACAAAAGAAGGGCAATCTGTTCCCGCAAAAAAAGCATGCCTCATACATAGCTGTCCATTTCGCACACGTGTCTACTGGACACATGTAAACATTTCTAACTGGCATCACAACATACTATTGTTGTCCTCACTCCTCTCTCAGGGTTGTGAGTGTCCAAATATCCTGGTAAATTTACTGCATATGCACAGCCATTGCTGTAGAAGAAATGGACAGCTATGGACCTTCCCTACACCCTTCCTGCACATCCCTAGCTATTTTGCCTACTGTCTTTCCCTCTTTGTGCCCCTTTTTCACCACTTTCCTATCAACCTTTTTTCTTTTCTTTTAAAGAAATTAGTGCAGGGGTAAGCGGGAGTAAGCACTTTTAAGCAGCAGTGAGTGGGTTTCAGCCTGTTTGCACGGGGGTAAGCACTGCCTACACAGGTTAAGCAATCAAGAAGGTAACTGAGTGTAAGTAACTGTAATGAAAAGTAACCACTGCTTACCGTCGGGCAAACCCACACACCTGCTCACAACTGCTTAAAAGTGCCTTAATCACTCCATATCCAACGGCCTTGTTCTGCTAAGCAACAAAATAAATGGCCTTTGCAAGGCTCGAAACCAGGATCCTGCACACTACAGCCAATGTGATTTACCACTAAGCCATGGCAGATATACAGACATTGGATGTTATCACAAACATATCATCCAGCACAGTCATTCAACAGTATAGGAAATGTATTCCATCATGTAGATGTATGTGTGTGTGTGTTCATGCCCAGATATATATACATACATATATATAGATATAGCAAGAACATCCCATGTGACAACAAAGCATTAAAAAGGAATGAAAAGGGAAACACCAGCAATGCCTGTATTATGTAGTGGTGTTGTCCTATGTAACATCAAGACTCCCTCAGACAGACATGTGTCATTAATACATGCAAACATTTGTACATTGGCCAAATACCTTACTCTTTGCATTTTATTTACATTGACACAACAGTTGCTGTCCAATCATTATGTGAGAACAGTACTCTTGCAAGGTGCCGTGTGCGACATCATCATCATGAAAAAGGTAAATGGGGTAACTATAGAGGGACTGGTAGTGTTGTGTGTACAATGGGGTCATCTGCATCACATGTACCTGGAACCTTTAGGAGTCATGTGCATACCAGGATTGTGTGCCTGAGAGACAGGGGTGAGGACAACAGTAGTATATTGTGATGCAAATTAAAAAGGTTACATGTGTCCAGTGGACATGTGTGAAATGGACAGCTATGTATGGGACAAATGTTGTTCTAAGAACAGATTGGCCTTTTGTTTCCATAAGGTGAGAGTGGGATGCTGGGGAAGGAGAGTAGGTATGCTTGTGGAGGATAGGTTGGGTAGGATGACAGACAAGACAGCATACAGGGTCGGTGTATGACACATGTGGATGGGGAGGGGTGTTTGGCAGTCACAAGCCCATGAGCCCCCATATGGAAACAGTGGGACAGAGATCCCAACCCACAGGCAGCCACCACTGCACCAAAATAGCGACAAAGGTGGCTGTGCTGGGGGCTGTCTAGGAGGGGCAGGATCACATTCTAAATGTGACACTCTGCCCTTGAGCTGGCTTCACAACCCCTTATTGAGCCCCCCTATGCACATTGTCTGGGACTGTATGACAGCTGACAAGTTCCTGTCTGGACCTGCTCCCAGGTGGGACAAGCCCCATCCTCAGTGGCGGTTCCACCAGAAGGTGGTGCAGAGCCAACAGAGGTGGAGGTCCAAGGCTGGGCCCCAGACGTGCTGGTGCCTGGTGCCATGGCCAGCTGAAGTGGGACAGGAGGTTCCGCCTGGACCTCCAATCCCATACAACCTATGGTGTTGCAATTTTAACACAGATATAGCTTAGTAATAGTCAACAGCATTCAGGATTACTTATAACAGCATGCATAGATATGACCATCAACCCAACACAACAGATGGCATTTGCAGAGGGAGCACAACACTTGCATATATACTGCATGACATCTGTACAAAGTATAGAAGACTTGTGACTGGGGCTATGAACAGTGGCCCATTACTGGCATGTCACTGTGAGAACCTCAGACAGTGACTGTCATACCACTGCTTCATGTGACATATGTCCAATCAGGGATGCAATGGCAGTAACTCTCATCACTATCACCATGTACTGACTACAATCCTCACACTATGCTTCTGCAGTTCTCAGATGTGTGTTCAGTGAGTAACAAAAAAAACAAATGGTTCCACACAATGACCAGTCCACAGATGGCCCTTCAAATGGGGGTTCTCTCACGAACAGAGCACTGTCTTGTCAGTTTTAAAACATGCAGACTAGCCATTACCACACACGACTTGTTACACTGACAGTAGTCTCAATGAAGCATAGCTACACTTACATGCTGTAGTCATGTCTGGCACATCACCCTCCTGTCTTTAGGCTATTTTCCACTGTGTATGTTGTTTGAGGAATATCCAGATATCATCTGTGATGCTGTTTACCAAACACCAGATCCAGGTTCCACTCACAGCAACTGTCATGGGCAAACACCAACATGATGTTGCTAGATATTGTACTGTGTTTCCATGCGATTGGCTATGGGAACGTCTCCACAGCTGTTCCACATGCAATCAGCTAGAGGAGGACTGCAAAAGGTGCAGAGGTCATCACCTGATCATGACCATCACTTACAAAACACAAACTGCTGCTGAACAGGTGTACAACTCCACATCCACCAGAGCGTGTGTAGGAGGGGCAGACAGAGGCAACGTACATCAGAGAAAGGCTTGGAGACTAAAACCTAAGCATCATCTGTCACACACTTACCAGTACAGAGATTCAAAACACTGACTGACTAGCCATTACTATTACAAGTGCATGCAGTTACACCATGTGCCACATAGCTGACATGTTTGTGTGCTGTAAGAACATATATGTGTGCTGGTGAGCGACATCTGCAATAGAGATATAGCAGACATACAGTGGGTGTAGCACACATGGCTGTCCACATGAACATATGTCATTGTCAACACAACCATGCTCTGTAAGGGACTCAGACACATTGCCACACTTTGTCAGGCTCACAAATACACTTCCTAACTACTTAGTTTGCCACACTGCAGTAATGCGCAGGTACTACATGCACCACAGGGGATATCCTGAGGTTCTATGGGCTAGGACATGTGAACATGTCTGACATCAGTCGGTATGCCAATGGGAGTTATACTGGGTGTGACTGTGGTTGGGAGCATCATACCCCACACACAGACACAAGGTGCCAATACTGACATGCATGTGTGCATTGTTTCATGGGTGTGTGTAGTGGTTGGCTGTGCAAGATGGCTGTACAAGGCTGGGTGAGGGTAATCCTTGGCATCACACCACCCGACAATGGTGTGCAGTGTGGTTCAGGGGTGTAGTGTCTGCAATGTCCCACACAGATGGGTATTGTATGAACTGTGTATGGCCATTGCTTTGCAATGCATGTCATATCTGTGTTTGATAGTCCTTGACATGGACATTGCCTGGGATGTGCATGTCCCACAATAATGTACAGTGACATGTATAAGTGTACCTGGTTTGGCTGGCACATGTTGTGTACACAGACTGTTATCATCAGATATGCCAATACTGGCCTGGTGTGGCAGGATCTGCTAATAGACAGCAGGTTGACCCTGCACCTGCATTGATAGCATGATACAGGTATTCCCTGGTGTCAGTGGCATCTGTCCATACAGGGCATGTGTGTAAGGCATTGTATGTCCTTTGTGGATCACATTTGATGGCACCACATATGTTACAGGCATCCAGTGGGGAACATAGTGAAGGCACATTGTCCGCAATTATGTGCCTATTGTACTGTTGGACAGGGTGCCATGCCCTCTGAAGCCCACTGCAATCACACCATGCCTACTATCTGTCATCCATGTGCAGGGTACTAGCAACATAGCAGGATATTCTAGCCAAGTGTGTCTGTGTATGACACATGGGTTCAGAATGTATTCTGGGTAATAGTAGGGTTGCATACTTTGTTCACCAGGCCTTTTGCCAGATGTAGGGGTATGGCTTGCCAACCCAGTCCCTTGGCTGATCTGTACTCCTTGTGAGGTGGACATTGTGACATATAATATGGAAAATGTATATAACGAAAAAACAGGCAAAAGTCCAGGGGGTAAAAGCTGTGCTTATAAAACAAGCAGTCTCAACAAATTGAAAAATAAAGCAACAGCTACCATGCAGAGTCCAATAAACAGCGTTGCAACATCTCAATTCATATACTGCTTCATCAATCCACTGCTTACAGAATCCAGCAAACAGTCAATACGTATTGAATATAAAAAGTTCTTTATTATTTGTGCACTCAGGAGGTAAGCACTTTCACTTCAATGCTTCATCAGACCATACAACTGAGTGAATAACAGATTTCCATTTAAAAACATGAGCTTCCAATTGTATACTGACACATCATAATTGCTTTAACAATTAGAGACTACATAAAATCAAACTAATTAAGCAGCAATACTAAGGAACAGAAGTCAGTAATTGCACTCTAATGTCATTTATTGACTTCATAGACTAATATATCATCAAACTAAAAAAATATATATTTTTAAAATCAGATTAAGAAACATACTCAAAAAAGCATATCAAAAATATATTAAAAAAATATTTTTTATCTGATTTTAAGTCTTTTATTCTGAAGAAAGGGTTTTAAAGAAACCCTTTCATTCAAACCTTTCCCTACATCAGCATGTAATCTTATGATCCACTTAGCCTCTCGTTCTTCCATCAAATAATTAATATTGCCTCCCCTTGCACCTACTCAAACGACTTCTATAACCATAAATTCAAACGTATGTTCTTGCCCTTTTGACTTAACATGTTTGGCCAATGCATTAGTTACTGTGCCTATTCTAATATTATATAAATGTTCTCTTATTCTATGTCTAAATTATCTGTCAGTCTTTCCTACATAGAAAGACTGACATGCAAGGCACACAACCAAATAAACCACATGTTCAGTGCCACATGTTGCAATGCAGTTAAACTTGAACTCTCTCCTAATATCCGGATGTATAAATGTATTCATTTTTCTAATATGTGGGCAAAAATTACATCCACCACATGGTGTAGTACCTATTATGTCTCGGGTTTCTTCCCTATCATGAGTATGGCATAACATTCTCCTAATATTCATCTTATTCCTAAACCTAAACCTCGGTCTATCACCTATGCAATCTGCGATTTGTGGATCTGTCATCAAAACACCCCAATGTTTCTTACAAATTTCAGCAATGTTGTCCTTGTCTTTAGTAAAAAACATGGGAATCCTAATTTTATTATTTGTATCAATAGCATTTCTCTTGTCGTGAGATTGACTTGAAAAATAGGGCTTGGCTCTATTCTCTCTCAAAGAATTAATAACACATAAACCTTCATTGATATCATGGAGTGTATAACCCCGTTGTATAAACCTCTCTCTCAAATCTATCATTTCTTTCTCAAAGCCCTCTTCAGTGTTATTTAACCTTGAAATACGCATCCCTTGTCCCTTGACAACATTGCGAAATACGTAGTTTGGGTGCATGCTCCTCCTATGAAGCAATGTATTTTTGTGGCTTGCTTTCCTAAAAACACCAGTTGTGAGAGAACCATCACTCAGTCTCTCTACAAATACATCTAAAAACGCAATCTTTGTGGATGAAACATTCATGGAAAACTTTAAGTAACTTGTGATTTGATTGATTTCATACATAAATCTATGCAATGCATTTAAATCACCATTCCAAATAAAAAAGACATCATCTACGAAACATTTATAAAAAAGTACATTTTTCTTAAACTTTTCCATTATAAATAATTTTCATTCTTCCCACATAGCTAGAAACATTCTGTTGAAGGTCTACATGAACATGCTACTGGATTCTGTAAGCAGTGGATTGATGAAGCAGTATATGAATTGAGAGGTTGCAACGCTGTTTATTGGACTCTGCATGGTAGCTGTTGCTTTATTTTTCAACATATAATATGGACACCATATAGGAAAGCTACAAAAACCACTCCCCAACATGTCCAGTGGTTAGACACTCACAGCCACCTCCACTCAGGCTCTGACTGTCAAACACACACACACCTGCCATGTCTTGGAATAGAACCCCTCCCTAACTAGTTTATCACACTATAGCATTATACAGTTACAGCATGTGCTATGGAGATTACTGGGTTACAGCACTCCCAGAGGTGTATTTCTAGGTGGGTGACATCAGCTGCATTGCCAAAGTTGAGTATGTGAATTGTAAAGAGTGTGCATACTCTAAAAAGCATTGTTTTGTTCTCTGGCAGATAGACACACACAGTTGGCCTATTTGGGATTAGAACACCTACCAAATTAGTTTATCACACTACAGCATTATAGAGTTACAGCACGTGCTACAGAGATTACTAAGCTGCAACAGTCCCAAAGGTGTAGTCGTAGGTGGGTGACATCAGCTGGATTGCCAAAGAATTGCATTTCAAGTTTACTGCGAGTTGTACATGTCTGTTACCTGTGTGTACCTGCTTCTTACTGTCGCGAAAACACATTTACACCCACTTACAACTGCTTTAGTCAGTCCTAATTGACAGTATTAACAAGCCTTGCAGGTCTTGAACCTTGGACCATGCATACTGAGGTCACTGGACTTATCACTAAGCCATCTAGGTTGTATACATGTTTCATGGATTTTATAATGCACATCTTACTACAGGTATTCCACAGTACTGAAAACAAATGGGGCAGTCACTTTGTGTACATATGTACAGTACCCTTGAATGTACTGTACTCTGTGAAACAACAAAGACAAATCTACATCTGTACAACTGTCATAACTAAATATATATATGCACCTACGGGATGTACACACACACACACACACACACACACATATATATATATATATATATATATATATATATATATATATATATATATATATATATACACACACACACATGTCTGAACACCCTTTGTGACATAGAAGGGTTCCAAAGGAACTGACATGTACATAAAATAGAGACATCTCTTGTTTTATAACATTTAAATCTTAATCAGTTTACCAGAGAAGGGATGGTTGTTGTGTATGTGGAGTTTGGGGTGGGGAATGAAGGCTAATGTAATCTACCCCAGGGATTGTAGAGTTTGCGTGGGGGAATGATGGGTATGGACTTACACCCCAGCAACCACTTCTGTGTCACTGCTCGACAGTGGCACAGGAAAATAACATACCCAACTGTAGTTGTTCTTGACTGTGTATTCTTTTCCATTCCTAACTATGTAATACTTTGTAGACTCCAGTCACCACAGATGGCTACCATGGTGTGCAGCATGTTAAAATACATTACACATGTGTATGCCTGGCTACAGGGTAGTCACACACACAAACACACACACACACTTGCCAGTATTGTGCATACATGTCTTGCCTATGTAAAGGTAACTAGTACAGTGGTATGCAGTTGGGGTATGTGCCACAGAACATATACAATTACACTTACTCTGATTCCACTTCTGAGCTGGGTGACATCACAGGACTGATTACTTGCAGTGGGGAGGGGGAGGCGCAAAAGAGAGGTTTAGCAGTTAACAAGGATAAAGGCCAGTCCAAAAGGTGGTCTCTCTTTGGAATGCAGCAAAACCCACTGTCATGACAGGATGCAGACACAAATACACAACCACACTCAGCCATTTACTGACACACACACACACTCAGGCATGTGCTCACACACACACACACACACACACACACACACACACACACACACAGTTGCCAGTGGTGGGATCAGAACTCCTGCTTATCTGCAGATCACTATTACAGTACTACACAGTTTCAAGATGTGCCACAGAGATTACACATTCCAAGGCAGTCAGAATACCCTTCTAAGATTGAGGACAACAACAGGGATACTGACAGTCAAGATGTACATAGCTGTAAACCTGTGTGTTTAAAGTAGGAGTCCATTACAACCTGTGTGCACAAACAAGACACATCATCTGCAGGTAAGACATAGGTAGGCCTGAGAGGTATAGTTGCAGCACAACAAGCCCTGAACTGAAGTATGCCCATCTGTGGAATGGACAACTACTATCACAATGCAGGGTTACAGTGGTCATGCTCATACACATAGAATCACAGAACTTGTTTGGATGCATTGACTCCAATTACACAAGGTGACTGTGAGCATGCTCATACACAGTAGCACAGGGCCATTTGGGATGCACTATGACTACAACTACACAAGGTTATACTGGGCATGCTCATACACTCAGAAACAAAGGGCTTGTTTGGATGCACTGACTCAAATTACACAAGGTGGCAGTGGGTATGCTCATAAACTTAGTAGCACAGGGCTGTTTCGGATGCACTCCAATTCTAACAACAGAAGGCCACAGTGTGCATGCTCATACACTGACATGTACAGAACATGTTGTAATGGACTCCTATTGTAAACACACAGGTTTACAGCTATGTACATCTTACCTGTCAGTATATATGCACATCATACTGGTTTACTACCAGATACCTGTATGTGGCCTGTAAATTATATATCTGTGTCTGTGCTGTGTGATACACATGCATGCATGTACATGAAGTACTGACATATATATGTTAAGTATACACAATCATGCATGTGTGGATGTGACAGACAATAGGTTAACTGGGACACACAGGTGGATGCTACCTACAGCATGTGTCACACACCTTGCTGCCCTGAAAGGCATACATTGATAGCAGGTTGTGGACAGTGGCATTATACTTGGAACAGTGGCATGTGCAAGCATAATGTGTGAGCCCCATTGTGTAATGGTACTGAGGTGCAGATGTCAAGATGATCTCTCCTGACTGTGTTAGTAGTTGTCATTATTAGCAGGGCTGCTACATTAAGTATATCTCACATTAGTCATATACACAACATCTGCTGCTGTCCATCACCTTAGATGTGGCATTTGCTACCAAGCACATTACTGCCACTCACAGTGATGTCATGGTATGAGTGGCAACTGCTAGACCAAAACAATGAGCCAGTGTCCTGATGTTATTATGAGGATGTCCAGTGTCTGTCATTCCGGGCTGTCATGACTGAATGACAAGCCTTCAACACAGAGCACATGCATCCATGTTTCAAGTGAGTGTGGAAATACCTAGATCACATTTACCCATATAGTTGCATTCTAAGGCAAATGTCCTACACATAGAAGTAACACCCTGACACCTACAAGACAATTGCATTGGATGTTTATGCTAGCCAGTGCTAGATGTGTGGCTTTCATAATCCATTTGCTCAATGCAGAACCTACAGTGGGGAATACTGACATCTGTGCAGTAAGGAACACCTGGCTGAAGGCTCTGTAGTGCACAATTGCACTACCACCATATAACTCAGATTCAGACATGTGGGCCATAACACTGGTGGTGGTGTCCACATATTCATAAAGGCTACTCACATGTAAAGATGACTTCTCTGACATAACTCATCACAGATGAGTCGGGTACAGGTGACAGTGGCAAATGCTGCATTCTAGGTTGTATCCTCATATACATCCACCACCTTGTCCCCAGACTACCAACACACATCCATATGTGGTATGACATAGTTTGGTAGACCACCAGATAACCTTTGATTGGTGGACTGTACCTAGGCCTACATCAGCTGTGCAAAGTACCCATGTACAGACACAGCTGCATAATATATTATGCAATGCAATAATACCACTGTTTGTAACCAGCTCAGTTGTACACATACCAGGGTCCCTCGGATGTTGTCAGCATTAATACAGTCGACTGTTGCTGTACACTAGTAAACAACACCCTCGTGGTTGTATATGACCTAACTGTACCTGCCCTGGATATGTACATCCCACACTCATATAACATAAATGACATTACCATAGCTTTCGTTATCCTTTCTACATACAGGTGGCTACATTCATTACACACATGCACATGGCAGATAGAATGCTAACAGTACATAAGGTTTGATAGCTATGTTAACAGAGGTAATATTCCCTCTCTACTGGTTACCTATGACACCTATCATATCATACAACAACCCATGTGGCATGTATGTTATTAGACATGTCCACCTAATGCAATGCCTACAAACATACCCAAATAACAGGATCATAGGACTTACACAAGGCCTGTATTGACAGACTCAGGGAAATCCAGCTCTGCTCTGTATGTTCCTGAGTAGTCACAGGTGATATGTCCATGATATGTACAGCCATGTGTGCCCACAGCTCCTACATATACCCCATGTCAACAATTGCAAGCAATGCATGCTGTGTGCTGTCTGGACATTAGCCTTAGTACCACAATAGCCAGTACATGCTGGGGTGAGATGTTTACAAGCCACAGACCTCGCACATGCTTAAATGAGTGTACTGCCTAGCTCTAACAGAGCACATTGCTGGCACTCTTCCAGTAAACATGAGGTGTGTGTGGCAAATATGATGTGCTCACTGTTGACCATTACAGTGCCCTGGCTTCAACATGGAACTGTCAAGTACCAGTTTGTAGGAGCATGACATGGAATAATGCTGTGTGTGTCTTGCTGATATGTGCTGTTGTCATATATGTACACTTGGCTACTCAGTGAAGGTGGTTGTGTCCTACCAGTACATGAATATAGCATCCATTATGGTGTAATGCTCGGCTATGTTTCACACATGGCATGGGAAAGGTATGGAATTTATCCTCTTGACCTGCTAGTCCACTTACTGATGTAGACCGCATATGTGTACCTGTATTGATGTTTGTTTAGATTGCATGCATGTGCAGTGTCTGATGTTTGAAGGTGACTGTTGTCTTAGTACATCATGCTGCTGCAATACAGCATCAGCATTGCCAACTGTATATGGTGATATGCTCAAAGTACAGTAAGCTGTACATGAGGTATGGACAGATGTTTGGACATGACTACTAAGTGGTGGGGCTGCTTTGCATATGAATGATTACTGAGGAAAGCTCACAGGTGTGCTACAATCATTGCTACAATAACCTGTGTAACTGCTAAGGTCTGGTTTTGTTAACTGAAGTGGAAGACAGACAATGTAGAATGCAGTAAGGGTGACACTGAAGGCAAACCTCTTGACACCTGTAACAGTAATACCTCCCCTGTGCATCTATTGTGCATATATTAGCACAGTTGGCAAAGGAAAGAGTCAGTATGCTTTGTAGCAAATGTGATAGTGCTGTACCTCTCTAATACCTATCATGAGATAGGCAGGTGTTTGATTCACAGTACTGGCACGTGTGGGTTTGTATGTGTCCATATATGTCATGTATGGTTGGGAATACATCCAACATGTTTTTCACTCTCCTGAACACTGTTGTTGACATCAGTACAGAGTGAAGTGTAGAAAGAAAGGCATAGGCAAGTGGTTGAACCTCACATATGTTAAGTGTCTGTATGTGTATGACATAGGTGTATATCTTTGTGAATGCCACAGTGTGTGTGTGTGTGTGTGTGTGTGTGTGTGTGTGTGTGTGTGTGTGTGTGTGTGTGTGTGTGTGTGTGTGTGTGTATGGCTGTCCATGCATATGGCTGTCCGGTCCCTGGAGTGAGGCTGTATTTTGTGAAATGTTAATACCCCCTCTCCCCATCCACTCAATGCAGTTTAGTATCACTGTTGATATCATCAATCTTAGATGGGCATTCTAATGGCCTGTTAACATGTACACCCTGGGGTGTGGCTTGTTGTTACATAGCCTACTGATGAACCCCCCTCCCCACATACACTCACTGCACTGTAGTATCCCTGTCGATGACCTTGATCTAAGGCCATTCCGACTACCTGTACATGTGTAATCTCTGTGGCATGTCTTGCAATTGCGTAGTACTATAATGATGATTTGCACATAGGCAGGGGTTCTCATCCCAACACTGGCAACTGTATGTGTGTGTGTGTGTGTGTGTGTGTGTGTGTGTGTGTGTGTGTTACTGTGTCTGTGAATCCCTGAGTGTGTCGGTTTGTCTGTGTTTGCATCCTGTCATGGCAGCAGGTATTACTGCTTCCCAATGAGAAGCCACTACTTCCACTGGCCTTTACCCTTGTCATCTGCTATACCACTCTTTTACCTCCTCCCCACTCCGGGTAACTATACCTGTGATGTCACCCACTATGGATGTGATGGCTCTGAATACAGTAGCTTACTACACAGCTATCATGCTCTTGGATCATTAGAACAGTAAACATAATTGAAACATGATAGATTATAACTGTGATGTGGAAGCTACAAAGTGCATACAGGTATTGTCATACAGACCTGTGAGTAGTCAACATGTACATATGGGACACTAACCACAAACACTGGCATCCCCTGGCACATGCAATTACACCTGAAAGAGGAAGGCAGAATATCAAGATCAACATGTTGTTAATGTTGTTACACATGATACATACTGTCAAATGTACAAAATGCATTCTAAAACTGTAATACATGGTATGTCTGCTGCCAGTCAACACTACTCAACAATATTAATCTACAATTGTCTACCCTAGTATGTTCACCCTGTGCATCAGACCATATGAGCATGTCCCTGCACAGATGGTGTGGATGACAAGGATGCGGCACAGGCATCATCATATGCACAGTGTGATAATGTTTGCCAGAGGCCTAGACTGCATCATTGAATGACATCATGTGTGTGTGTTAGAGCCTGTGAAATCATTGGGCATGTGTGGATGTTATGCGTGTGTGTTTTGAGGTGCCCTATATTTGTTTATGGTGCATGTGTGTATGCATGCACACAGGTCTGGTATGTGGCTGACCTACACAGGGGTATTATTGACAGCTGCAGACTGTACAAGGCAAGTTTCACAGTTCACGGTGTCTGGCCATGGCCACGTGACCTGCGCCTGCCAGGGGTTGCATGGGCATTACCAGGCAGAGGTCCAGATTGGGTACTGTCTGATGACACATGTCCACTGGAACTGTGTCCCTTTTGGGACCATCCAGGATCACGTGCACATGGCCTGCTGTGTCCTGGTATGGACTGCACAGCACCAGCTGCACTGCTGCTGCTACCGCCACTATGGGAGCGGGCATGTGCAGTAGCATGTTCACGTAGACCTTCAACAGGTGATGTAGCTGACCTACGTCCACATGCCTGATGCCTCAATCCCACCAGATGTTCCAGCACAGACATTATACGCTAGAGTATTGACATGCCATGGTCAAGGACTCCCACCATGTCACCCAATAGTCTATCCAAAACATCTGCAAGATGATGGTGAGCATTTGTAATTGCCTGGATGTTGTCAGTTAATGAACGGACAGCAGACCTCTGAAGCCTCAGACCTACTCTGTTGTGCCATTCAGCACATGCCTGTGCCTCCATTACAGCCTGAAACATGCGTCTGGTGACTCCAGCTGAGGTGCTTTGTCTTGCAGGGGCATGTTGGCCAGTGGTCCTCCTACGACCAGCACTGGGCACATGCCTGTGTAGGACATCACCAGTCAGTTCACTGGGATTATAGTGTGCAGGCACACCTTCCATAGTCTCCACAATTCCCTGTTCCATGCTACCACCCGCCAGCTGTCCTTCCTCTATGGCCAGTGATGATGGGGTATGTGTAGGCAGGGGAACTGTGTGCGAGGATGAGGAGGATACAGGTGGAATGGCAACCAATGGCACAGATTCAGTCCATGACAACCCTGCCTGTGCCTCAATCATACTTTCATCATCACTGCTAGAGTCTGTGGGGACACTAACATCAGGTGGACCGCAGGAGGGCAACACACCTACATCAACACCTGTGAGGGGCAGGCAAAAACTATACATTACAAGTTATACAACACAGACACATGCTATGGCACCCAACTGCATGCAACATGCAGGTGATATGGCAGATGGCATTCAGCTTAGACAATTATAGTGGTATTTATCATACATCCCTGAGTTGCACACAACAGCATGCATGTGTTATAGCAGACATCATGCACCTTACACAATTATAGTGGTGGTTAGCATACATACCTGTATTGCACCACTTGTGTTAGTAGCTTATGCCCCATACCTGCAACACAATGCATGCACTATGCACCATTGCACTGCACTGCCATGGTGTGTGCAACATACACCACATGTTAACAGACCATCGCTGACCTTTGTACATCTGCAAAACTGAAAAGTGGAAAAAGCCCTCAATAAATATACCAAGAAAACACAAAAAGAGTGCTTGAGGCAAAGCTGAACCAACGAGGTATATCCAAGCCGTTTATTAAAGTATACACAAAGCAGCCAAAGCAAACTTAAACGCCTTTACACATTCACTTGCGTTTTTGTCTCAATAGAAAATACTTCATCAGATGACCAGTGTAGGAACAGTTAATCATTTATATTGAAGTTAATTAATGCTGGGCCAATGAATTTGTACACAGTACATTTAAAAAACAATGACATTTAAACATAAAACACCATATTATAATGCTATTAATATTTCTTTAAAAAACATTTTCATGTATCATTCCACATTTGCAAATCTACATGACACTAACACCACTGACTTGTTTAAGTCACACACATTTGACACTTACTGGTGATGTGATGTTATCACCATATATGTGTGTGTCACGTGATGACATTGCTCATACTCCATGTGGATGTTGTCTTGATGTGGGCATGTCTGTTTGTCTGTACTGGTGTATTTACCTATCAGCACATGCCTGGATGTGTTCACATTATTGCAATAAATCTTAATGCCGTGTATATGTCACATATATAATCATACACAGCCTTTAGGGATGTGACCTGTGACCCTACAGACTTCCTTACAGAATGTTTTGCATGTATGTGTTTTGCCATATACATCTACATGGCACTGTAGAGCTGTGTAGCATCCTGCCATGTATTGCCTGTGTTGCACATGTGAAACACATGGGACAATAGCTATCCTGATGGTATTTGCAGGGTTGGATATCAACTATAGCATGTATGGTCATAGTGAACTCGTAGGCTATATGCCCTGGACCATTTATGAGCCTAGGCAGAAAGGTTACCTAGCTGTACCCAACAGACAGGTAAGTTTCAATGGCCAGTTCAAGCAGTGCCACAGAACTGATCTACAGGGTTACTGATATATTTGCCATGCGGTCATCACACCATGTCACAGAGAGGGGCAATGTACAGCTTCGCTGGACAGGGATGCATTGTATGGCAAGAGTATGTAAAGTGTATGGGACAGAAATCTGTCAGTCATGTTATGATCCTTGTACTAGAAAGGTGGATGCCCATGACATATGTGTTTATTTGAAATCAGGATGTGTAAGTGTAGCATGTCCAACATCTCTGGGTTGGGCATGGCTTTATTCAGGGTAGGCTGCATGCTACATAGTGGAGCTAGGGATTGAGAAGGGCAGTGTAGGCCATCTACACATGGACAATAACTCTTAAAGGAAATATGTGATCTATTATGGGTCACATGAGTGTTGAGTATGGCCGAACAATTATCTCTATATTTATGGATGGCACCCTGTCATGATTAGGGGTGCCACATATGACTACCTGACTGGTGTGGTGAAGTAACTATCAAAGGAAAGTCAACTGTCCAGCTGCATCCCATACACACACAGTTGCCATTACACTGACCGCTGCCTAGGTGGTAGTTCATGGGTACAGGGTTTTTAACATAGGGGATGACAATGCAATACTTAGCTGTCAGATTGTGGCCATACGTCACACACCACACATCTGACACACAAAGGCTCTTCTGTATGTTGAATGCAGAATGCATTGAGTCAATTATTGCTCCTAGCTCATAGTCATTTGCAAACATCAATAGGCAGATGCCTTCTGTGTTAGTCTGTGTGGTACAGATAACACAGAGGGGGAGTACCAGGAATGAACTCTGTATTACTGTGGCTGGCACTGGTTTGATGTGTGTGTATTAGTCAGACACCTTCTGTAGTGTTGGTTCTGCCAGCAGTTCAGTTGCCAACCACTCTTGTGACATAGGAATATACACCTAGTTTACTGAGTGTAGCTGGAACACAGTATGGATGATGGTGTCCTAAGACCTAGCAAGGTCATGATATGCTGTGCGAATCAACCTTACTGTCATCTACATCTGTACTGAGTACATCAAATAAGTTGATCATGGTTGATGGCCTTACAGACCAGACTCAGCAGGGTAGTAGTGAACTATTTCCCATTATCAATGGTGTCGCCCCCTTTGTGGGGTGTGATAACTGTTGCTGTGCACCATTCGGTGTGTACACAGCCTGACATGGAGCTATGATTAAACATGATGTGGATGTGGAGAGCTGATTGTTCTTACATTTGTGTAGGATACACCCTGGGATGTTGACAGGTCCCATGAAAGCTGTATGTATGGCTTTAGAGAGCGCAGCTTTTACCTGCATAGTTGTTATTACAGGGGCTCTGTAGTGTACATGGATATATAACTATGTGAACCTGTTGGGGGGGAGGTGGGAGTGGGTTTAGGTTCTCCAAGACCCTATCTGGATGAACAGGTGCTATTTCTGTAGGTGCAGTATTTCCCATGCCATAGTGCTGTGCAGCATGGCAGGTCTTCTCATTGTCATTACGATTAATGACACAGCTATAGAATGCTCTGTGGTTGGCCTCATAATATGTGGCTGATTAGTTTCACATTAGCTTTGTGTGGTTTTATATGGTGTATCTGCATCTTACTGAGGCTGACCAGGGATCACCTACACTCATGTGTGTTCACTCTTGCAACAGTTACTACCTTCTGTGGTACAGTTTAAAGCATGGTACCACCAGTATGCCTTCTTGTTTGTGTTTGGTTGAAACTTGGTTCTGTTTCAATGGCACAATCACTGCACGTATGTGACTGCTTAAGGTTCATTCGTATAGGATTCAGCATTTTCACATGCATTGTCCATCTACATGGGTGCCATGACAGTCACCACTTTGCTCTTAGGAAGCATAACACTGGCTTTGGAGACTGACTATGTGTAGCATACTGTTAGCCCTGTTTGTGTGACTATTGTGATACAGGTCATTGGGGTTGATGGAATCCAACATGCATTGACCGCAGGTGTTTGGTACATGAGGAGTCTTCTCAGTTCAATGTACTGTACATATGTACACAAAGTGACTGTATCATTTGTGGTCATTACAGTGGAATGCATATGGTATAAGGTATAGTCTAAAGACTGTAAAACATGTATACACCTCAGATGGCTTAGTGGTAAGTCCCATGACTATAGTGTGCATGGTCCAGGGTTCAACACCTACGATGCTTTAAAAATGTTTTTTACTCCAGAATAAGGCTCATTTAAGCAGTTGTAAGCATGTTTAAAAGTATTTGTGTGACATTATAGCAATGGTCAAACATAGTTAAACAAACTTTGTACGGTATAACCTGTGCACGCAAACATGGCCACATCCACTAACTGCTCAGGATATATACATTTCAGTGAAGTAACATCTCACTATGTGCTTACATAACATTACATTCTCTGTTAACTTTACTCTCCAGCACACATGGGTTTATATGGGTTTTTCTAATGTTTGTTATACAGATGATTACTACCTATATATGCAAGCTGTGGTTAAGGTATACTTTTTAACATGATAAACATCCCTGACTTTATTGGGATTGGGACCTCGAATGCACAGATGCTATACAGATGCTGTAACCATTACACTATTGCCATTAATGTTGCTTCCGCCTATTTCCTATTTAGATAATTTCTATTAGTAAGCTAGGCTAAGCAAAAGGCGGAGGCCCCCAAACCCACTAAGCTTCACTTACTCTTGAAATAACAACATATAACAAATGTAATGTGAGACAATAAATTACATTCCTAACTACATTAGGCATAGCCCCTCACTGACACACTTCAAGGGAAACCTTGTTGTGTGAATGGGTAACAGAATATACACCCCTGTGATCATGTGTCCCAGAACCATACAGCCAGGGGGTGGGGGAGCCCGACCAGTTTGATAGCTGCAAGACCTGTTGGGGAAATTGAATGGTGTTGAATTGTCACATTAACATGCCCTCTTTAGATCACTAAGTGCCCCTATCACCTTCCACCACCCCAGTCTTCAACATCTTCTGGCAACTCTGCCTGGAATTGCTTCATTGGCTATGCTTGACAGAGGCTCAGTTACTTCATCAATGGTGCGGAGAAAGCCAACACACTGTAGCTATGCTTCTAATTGCCTTGAGCAGATAGGTAGTAGGCTATCTGTGAACCTCTAAAGTGCAGGCCATCACAGCCATAATATGTGAATAAACAGACTTTCAGATCACAATATGCAGTGAGAAATCACCATGTAGTCAGGAAACAGTTAAGTACAGCAAGAACATACAGAACACTGATACTTAGTCACTCCAAAAGCCTATCTTGGAAGCTAGAAGACGTGTATAAGTTTAAGGATTTCTATTGCTTACCAGTAGGTTACCTACAGGAGAGATGAATAGATGGGAAACATGCATGCAACAATACCATACTGGCTTATGTGCCAGCCTTAGGCTTTGGAATACTGGCCAAGGCTATTGGCGCCCCCATGGTGCCTTTTTTAGGAGAGTCTCAAAGGTGAATACCAGCTTTGTAAACATCACAATAGCAGAATCAATGAGGGTATTGCTATTCAACACCAGGGGTTGTGTTCACAACATGCAAGCACTCACAGCACTCCTCAGGATGGACAACGTCAACATCTGTGCAGTAACTGAGACCTGTCTTAAGGCTCCTGAGAGCACACCAGCACTACCAGACTATAACCCATACCACACATTTAGGCCACAGAACATGGACTGACACAGACATGGAGGGGGGGGGTGTATCCATATTCATCAGGGATACCTACACCTCCAGGTAGTGGGGCAGCATGATACCTCTGAGATCATCCATGTGCAGCTAACATCAACCACAACTGCAATGTAAACTGTGGCCTGCTACAGATCACCCTCCATGACCCAGGACCACTACTCCACCGACCTGGAGACAGTTAAGAACATGACAATCCTAACACACACCCTGGCATTGGTCAATGTCAACTGCCCTACCATTAACTGGGAAACTTACTCGAGTACTCACTTCCAGGCCCAGCGTTTCCTGGAATTTATCACCTCATATGCCCTGTATCAGGTGGTAACCTCCCTATTGAGGGGTGGAAACATACTAGAAGTGGTCATGACCAACATGGACAACAGGTGCACCACAGCAGAGGTTAATCGGTCACTGGCTAGATCTGACCATGAACTATTCACTGTTTCCACACCCAAACATCTCCCCCACCCACAACAATCACAGTGTATACCTTTCCTACAGCTAAATTTACACTACTAGAGACAGGGATGGGGGGTTTTGCAGCCCCCATGCTAAGGGGAAACACTGCTGAAGATACAGACAGATTTACAAATGCAATCTATAAGCACCTACACGGATGTATGGATCGTGCCATCACTGGTAAACCAAGACTCACTCCTCCTAGACAAGGACACCAGTCTGGTGGACCCCTGCAATAAACAGTCTATACTACAGACATAGGACAGTGTTCTAGACAAACAGCAAATCCCATGAAGGGCAGACATCTGTGACCACTATTAGTATGATACGTAGGTCCCACATGAAATCATCCAAGGCTAACATCAACAGGAAAATACGCAAGGATTCGAAAGATAAACACAAAGCCTTCTTCGGCTATTTCAAGGATCTAAGTGGTGACACACAGATTTGCACTGTGCCGGTGAAATATAGCACAAAACATGCTGACCCAACTGATATTGCCAGCATCCTTGCAGATACATTCAGTGCATACTTCACCCCCTAAAGAGCCCACAACACTACCCGAAAGGTATAGTATCCCACACATCAGGGACACACAGGTGGAAATGGCCCTCTCTAACAGCAGAACACAGCATCAGTGGAGGCAGATTTTGTCCCAGACTGCATCTTGCAAACAGTACAAGACAACCTGACCCCCCACATAATTAAGCTTTTCAACCTCAGCCTCTCCACAGGCTACATGACCATACAATGGCATGTGGCAATGGTTATTCCACTCCACCAAGGTGGAATCACAACTGACCATGGTAAATTCCACCCCATAAGCCTGACTAGCCTGGTCTGCAATGGTATGGAGTGCATCCTCATGGCACTCATTAACAAAGACATTGGTAACCTCCAAACACATGACCCAACCCAGGTCAGCTTGGTTGAGTGCAGTTCATGCCTACTGAACCTGTTTGATGTCTTACATACAGTCACCAAGACATTAGATGAGGGGAGAGGTGGTTCACACATACTACCTGGACCTCGCCAAGGCTTTTGACACCATGCCCCACTCAGGTATTATTGATAAACACACCAGCCTGTACATGCACCTATACATCACAGGTTGGGTTGCCAATGGGCTTACACACAGAACCCATATGGTACGACTAGCAGTCTCCAGGTCCAACTCTTGACCAGTCACGACTGGTATCCCACAGGACTCAGTCCTGGGAGCCCTACTGTTTGGCATATACTTCTCAGAGGTACAGGCAAACACAGGTGGATTACGGCAGACCATGTTTGGCAATGACTGCGAACTGGGAGCCATGATTGATAGTCCAGCTGACACAGACATCCCTCAAGGGGCCTCACAGAGACTGACACAGGGTGTCAAAGTCATGGCTTCCAGCTAAGTGCCACTAATTGCATGGTCATTCCATTGTGGAATATTAAGCACCCACATATTAACACATAAGTGGCAGCCACTTTAATATGGACGAAGTAATGGGGTATCTGGGGACTAAGGTAGATAGTGATCTGTCCTTTGACAATCATATCTCCAAAGTAGTTAGGACATCCTTCTATGTAGGCCATCTGATTACTAAAGGGTTCCCATCTAGACATACTGGGGTTATAGTGCCCCTTTACTCATCACTCGTCAGTCCCATCATAGGGTATAATAACTCATTTGGGATGTACCTCAGAAGACACTTCCAAAAGCTGGAAGGTCCATGAATGTACCTCACCAAGGGGATTACTGGCCTCAAACATATGCCCTATGCAAAATAAACAAAGTGGCAAGAAAACAGACCAGTACACGAAAAACCAAAGAAAAAGACCGCAGGACGGCACCAAGAAATTTAATGTTAAGCGCTTTTTGTTTGTAAAAATGACAAACTTCTTCAGACATAAAAAACCACGTGGAACAGTCATTAAATAAGATAACAATTAACTAATCATTAATTCAAGCAAATCATTTAAAGAAATAAACACATCACCTAAAAACACCACTCTCTCAATTAATAAAACTGAGCATAATTGCTAATCTAAAATACATATAAATAAACCACATTGGTTGTACTATAAGACACATTATATAAAAAGTGTGAATATTCAAATTTACAATATTCTAATCACACTTTTAAATTTATGGTGATTGATCAAATCTCACATAACCCCTGGGGTGGCCCTGATTTACTTAGATTAGAAGAACTTGAGCTTCGTTGGCAGATCAAATTGAATGCGTACAATGCACCTGGTTTGAACGAGGGCTGCTCGATCAGTAGCATCCTTAAAATCAAAAGTCTTATAAGATGATTTTTCTTATTGATTTTATGACTTATTTGAATATTCACACTTTTTATATAATGCGTCTTATAGTACAACCAATGTGGTTTATTTATATGTATTTTAGATTAGCAATTATGCTCAGTTTTATTAATTGAGAGAGTGGTGTTTTTAGGTGATGTGTTTATTGCTTTAAATGATTTGCTTGAATTAATGATTAGTTAATTGTTATCTTATTTAATGACTGTTCCATGTGTTTTTTTATGTCTGAAGAAGTTTGTAATTTTTACAAACGAAAAGTGCTTAACATTAAATTTCTTGGTGCCGTCCTGCAGTCTTTTTCTTTGGTTTTTCATATGCCCTATGCAGCCAGACTGAATAAACTCCTGCTTTACTCAATGGCATCTCGTTTACCCAGAGATGATCTCTGCTGGCCAACACAGCCATGTCGAACTCAGGCTTAATGGATATGCTCCACCTATGGGAATCCATGTCACAGTGAGCTACACATGGTAGTGACCTGAACCGTGCCGCAACAATAACTGGAAGATGCCGGAGGGACGGATTCCTGTCACAGACACTCCCCATAATTTGAAACAACATCCCTAACTACATTTTACAGAGCCCCTCACTAACACTCTTCAAGAGAAACCTTGAAGAGTGGATGGGGAACAGTAGATACACACCAGGGATCCCACCATTGGCTCTGCTCCACAGAGTGACAGTTAATGAATCAATGGGATGACAAAAGCTGACACATTTTGGCTAGGCTTATGAATGGCCTCAGGTGGCCAAGTACCTACCTATGAACCTATACATACAGTATCAGCACATGCTGATAGCTTAATTTACTGTTCAGGTCTTGACTTACCTTGTGCCAATAGCAGTTGTGTGTACAATAGTTGAGGGCTGCCTATGTTGGATGCACACAGTAGACTGCTTATACATGACAATTTACAGGTAGTCTTGTGTGTGTGTGTGTGTGTGTGTGTGTGTGTGTGTGTGTGTGTGTGTGTGTGTGTGTGTGTGTGTGTGTGTGTGTGTGTGTGTGTGCCATCCATTTTTACTGTGTGTGCAGGTGGAGAAAGGTGTCAGTCCCTAGGTGCCTACACTGTCAGTGTGTGTGCTATACGTTCCATCCTTGTCAAGGCATGGGCATACTGGGCACGCCTCCGTCTGCCTACTGTGGCTGGCTCAGGGTGTTCTGGGTGTTCATGGTCTGAGTACCTCTGTGCCTGTGGGGCCCTTGGCAATGGTGGTGGGCTGTGAGGGCCTTCACCATTCTGTCCCTGCTGCAGCTATTTCCACAGAATCATATTGTGTGGCATAGCACATACTATGAAGATGTGGGCACATGTGCCTGGAGAGTACTGCAAGGCTCCACCAGATATGTCCAGGCAACGGAACTGTGATTTCAGCATCCCAAACACACGCTCTATGATGATTCTGGTTTGTGCGTGTGCCTCATTATGGCATTCCTGCATGGGTGTGAGTGCATTTCAGATGGGAGCCATCATTCATGGTTCCAGTGCATAGCCAGCATCCCCCACCAGGTGGTTATTTGGGATGTCCCCCCTGGCAAATACCTGATACAGCTGTGAGGCATGCCAGATGTGGGAGTTGTGACAGCTTCCAGGGCTGCCAGCACACACATCCATGATAATGCCCTGGGCATTGCACATGACCTGGCAGTTGATGGAGAGGTATCCCTTGCGGTTTATGTAGTGCCTACCCTGCTCACCGGGTGGTGACTTGATGTGTATGTGCATGCAGTCTATTGCACCCAGTACCTCCGGGTATTCTGCCACACGGTGGAAGAGATGCATATTGCTGGTCAACTCCTCCTGCATTTGGGGGAAGTATATGTGCTCATTGGCATGTGTTAACATGGCATCCAGGAACTGGTGTAGTACCCTGGATGTTGATGCCTGTGAGATACCCATGATATCCCCAATTGGTCTTTGAAAGGTACCTGTAGCTAGTATTCTCAGGCTAACACATACCTTCATATCCACTGGGATGGGTTCCCCTCTGTTTGTTCTGGCTCTGAGGCGTGGCCAGCACAGCTCCACAAATTGCTGTAGGATGTCCCTGTCCACCCTGTAATGCTCTATGATCTCCTGATCATGTAGCCCCTGGTAGGTTACCCTGGGTCTAAACACTCTCCTCCTCCTCTGGTGCCTGAGGTGGTCATGTGCATCATCCTCCACACCACCTTCAGTCTCCAACACATGCTGGTGGATCAAAGCTATGGCAGCCCCTAACATGTACATACTAAAAGTTCCCCATCTGTATACACCACTGGTGCAGAGTGTATGGGAATACACTTTATACTATTGTGCTATGGATGCTGCTGATGTCATTGGGTGTGTATGAGCTATTCCAGCTGCAGGGTATCTTAATTATGGGTTTTACAATGAGTACTGCAAGTGTGGGGCCTTTACTGTGGAGTTATGCTTGCCTGCCTTGATTAATCTGTTGCCCTTTAATTCACTTTTAAACCTGGATCCCCTCCCATTATCAGGCATGCATCCACCTGCCGTCTTTCTTGTTTTGTACTTTCCTTACCCAGTCATGGCAAACTGTGTCTTGGAGCTGATATACTGCAAATCAGCTTTGTTCTGCTTTCACACTTTACTGTTTTCTTTGCAGTACAGCCCCTCCCCTTTCCTGTTCTGCAGGTAGCTGCTTGCAGCCTTGTTAGCTGTTGTCAATGGCCCACTGTAGACTCCTAGGTGTTCATAGGTTCATAGGTTCATAGGTTTATACTAGGCTATCTGCCCTAAGGCATTTATAAAAAAATACTGTGCCCATTAGCTTGTTGTGCCTCTGTCCAGCAGTGACCCAGAGATGATTTCCCATCCACAGGTCTAGATTTCTCTTGAACAGAGTCAGGGTGCTCTGCCATTTTATTCCACAGCATAGGTGATAAATCTATCCCTCCAGCACGTCCTATTTATATCCATGCTCTAGTGGTTTTGGTGGATTTGGATTTTTGAGGTGGAGCATGTCCATGTCACCTCTGAGCAGAGTTTCTTCAATCTGGCAGCATATGACAGATTTTGGTGAGGAACTTTTGGGGTCTCTCCAATTGCTGCAGATGTCGGGTGAGATACATCATTGGTCAACAATGACCTCACTAGATCTGGATGGGCCACTGTCAACCTGGGTCCCCAGGTCCCTGATAACCTCTTCTGTGCTTAGTGGATTGCCACCTATATGGTAGCTTGGGGTTACCTTTATGACTATACATTTTAACTTCAGGCCATGGCTCTGGCACCAGCTATCTGTTTCACTGTGGGACACCACTTGTGACCGCTTGGAGTCTGACACAGCGCCAGCAACTCTAACCCTGTGGGTTCTGCATCTTGTGACATGCAAGGTCAAGGTAGGCTGTATGGACTGCCTTTCCTCATCAATGGCCTTGGTTATATCTTTGTTTATGAGCTCCATTATGATCCTCTCCAGCCGCCACCACCCTGGGCACGCATCCTGTGGTAAGGCTGAGATTTAACACCTGCCCTATGTGCGGGTTTAATTCCTCATTTTCCCATTGATGCTGTGTTTGTTTGCACTGAACCTCTCTGTCTGTGCAATGGTTGTGGGTTCAGTGATTTTCATTTTTTTTTATTCATTTTGACTGGATCTGAGCATATCTGTTTTTCCTTGTTTCCCAAAACAAAAGGCCTTTGTCCTGTCCTTTGAATCCATGGCAATTTTTTCAATTTTTCTCTCGAAATTGGCCTTAGTTGATTTTATTTTTTTTTTTTTTTTTTTTTTAATAATGATCAGACTCCCTTTTTTTTTTTTTTTGTTTCATCATGTATTTCTCCTCTTATTGTAAAGTTTTTGTTAATGGCTGGGGTCCACCAGACTGGGACTTTGCCTTTTGTGAAAGAGTCTTGGTTTTATTTGGGATTGCCTGATCCATGCAGTCCTGGAGGTGTTCATAGAAGGCATTTGTAAGGGCTTCAGCAGCTTGGGTTGTGGTTTCCTCTGACTCAGGGGCCTTGAAGGATACCACACCAGTCTTGAGTAGTGTGAAGTTTGCTTTAGAGTCATTTGTACTCCAATTTCCCTGCTGCAGCATTTCCTTATTTCTTTCCTATAACCTTCCTGTTTCAGCTGCAGTGCACACCGCGCAAACCTGTTTACCGGGTTTATGTGTGTTTTCATCTCCATTCACATGCATACTCGGTTACCTTGTGTACGCTCAGCTAAGCAAAGCTATGGCCAGTTCAACACACCCCTATCCTGCAGCTTTGTCTAGCTAGGGGCAAACCAGTTTAGCAATGCTCCAATGTGCTTACAGCAATGATGACACACCCCTGTCTTGATGTCATCTTTATCTCAAGGGCACACCTCGGTGCTATAATGCTACACTGTAAGGTGCATCCATACACCAGCGGGGAATCTGTGATTCACTATTACTCCTCTCATTTGCATGGCATTGTCTACTAATTCCTAGCTACCACGCATAACACTGTCACAGCCCCTTAGCAACCCTTGCACCATAGGATGGTGTAGCATGCCTGCCATTGACTATTATGGGGAAATCATGATATGTGTTACATTGCAGTTTTATTCTATATTTTTATATTTTCCTTGCGATCCCCTTTGTACGCCACTGCCTTGCGCTTCCACATCACGATAGTGTGACTGTATATATTAAATGTTAATTTTATATTTTGTACATGTTTTTTTATGCCAATGGCTATATATTTAGCCATTGGCATATATTAACAATATATGTCCTTTGCTCGGCTGTCATGGCTCCGATTTTATGTTTGCAAAAATGTAAACTGTTTTCTACGGTTTATATTTCTGCATGCTTACACTACACCTGCACCACTTCCTGGATCACTGCATACCTTCATTTGCATGCTACACTGCTGCACATGGGGTAATTAGCATACAGGGCCCGGGAGCTGTGTGGGCGTAGTGTATGCAGGTAGTGCACGTGGGAACAGCTCGTATCTGGATCACTCGGCGGCCATATTTGGTGTTGGAACGCTGACGCTACGCCTGCACCTGGCGCAAGCTTTATGAATCCCAGGATGAGTCTTTTATTAAGTGTTATGATGTGTCTGAGGAAGTAATTTTTTACGAAAGCGCTTACACAGTACATTTTTGTGGAATTGGAATAATAAACAGACTTGTGGAATCTTTAACAGTGTGCCTGTCTCCATACCTTGGGATTTTTTCTGATTTATATCTTTGGATTTTGTTCACTTTGGTTTGGGACTTTTTTTGCAGATATATATATATATATATATATATATATATATATATATATATATATATATATATATATATATATATTAACCCAAATTGATTGCAAGTAGGAAAAATACAGTCCATGGAAACAAAAACCATAAAACATTTCCAATAGAAATTTCCTACCATATGTGATATGGTTTTAGAGCTTATTTGAAGACAAGAAATCCAACAGCAACAAGCAGAAGACCATGGTCTTACCCTACAACAGGCTTTTTCAATGCCGTATTCAAACTGTGTTGCCACCATTAAATAAAACATGACATAACTTCCTAATCACAAGTTAAAAATACATAACTTAAATGCTCACAAATGTATTATATATATATTTATTTAAAATAATTAATTTTATAAAAGCTTTACCTATATTCAATTTTTTTTCAAATAATCAATTCAAAAAATAATAATCCACATGTAACCCAAAATGCGAACAGTATACAATTAGATATAATGGAACACTGTCATGAAGTGGCAGCTATATAATATTAGCACAGATGTAGAAAAATACTTAAAATAGCTCATTTAAACCAGGATGTACCATCTCCCCAAGATTAATGATCCATTTTTGCTCTAAAAAACAATTATGTTTTTCAGTCTTAGTAGTGAATGAACTGCAAACCACTTTGTCAATACTTATAAAATGTTTATATAAAGCACTTCTCTCTCTTTTACCCCTATCATCACTCATGGAGAGATATTAGTTACTTCAACATGAGTAAAGTTTGTTCCATATAGAAGGCACGATATTGATGGCATTACATACTAAACATTCTGTGTCACAGTTAATAAACTGCCATATACCATTGGTTTGAGTGGTGTTTAGCGATGTAAAGTATTGTGTGCTACAAACCCTATCACAATGCACACAATTACCATAACAGAAACTATCACAAATAGTGTTGCCTAATGTTCTAATCTTACTAATATTCCTTTTATAACTAGAAAAGCACTGGGCAATTATTCGACCTCTTCTGTAGGTCATATCAAAAAGACTCCAATAGAAAGCATCTTCTAACAGAACATCTCAGAACTTATTCAAGATAGTCCTAACCTTAAATATATTATTTCCATATGTTGTCACAAACCTAACATGTTTAGTTTTTTATATCTTAATTCTGATTGACTTTGGTTATTGACTCTTTCAACACTATCTTTCAGCAGTTTAGGATCATTTTTTTTTTAATTTTAAACTGGTTAGTCATTAGATCAACTTGATTATTATATTCAGTTTCTATATTACAAATATGTTGAAGTCTCAAAAAACTGTGCATAGGGAATATTATGTACCACATGTCTATAGTGACAACTGGGTTCCATAAGACTGGCATTTCTATGGAAAGGTAGCCTATAAATAGATATGCACATTGGAGCCATCAATCTTGGCAATCTGTACAGCCAAGAACTGAGAAATCAAATTTACTGTATTCCCATAGTGTTAATATTCAAATATGCAACAAATCCTCGTAGCTCATGTATACTTCCTTTCTATAGGATCTGGCAATTATCCAGATCTCATCTCCACAATTCCAAAAAGGCCAATCAAACATTTGATGCAGAATTATAGATGTATTGTAATTCCAACCCACCCCAAAAGATGTCAGCATGTATAGAAGCAAATGTTGATCCCATAGCAGTCCCCCTTAGTTGCAAATAAAGTACCAGAATAATAATTTTAGTCAAAACCAAGGTCAACAATTCCAGTATACATGTTTGCAGTCTCCAAGTAATATTTGACTACCATGATATCATATTTATGAGATATTGAAGTATATCATGCTTTAACATTTAAGGAAACCTTATAGGTATTATAATCAATAAAAATGGTGTAGTTGATATACCAATACCACATACTATAGGGTATCCATGTGCTGATGTTTGTAATTTACATACTTTAGGAACTAACTAAAAGTATTGCCTAATGGGATCATCTACAGTTAAACGCCATTGTAAATTCAGAGGTACAACTGTTTTATCCACCCATTTGGCAATACATCTATCAATTTCCACTATAAAGTGCCTAGTGGGGTCCAAATTTAATTTGTGATAAAACAATGACAGTTGTCTTAAAGCTTCATTACAATATTCTTCCCAATCCCATACCATTGCCATTCCAACCTTATCAGCTCTTAAAATAAAATCTTTATTAGCTATTTGATCTTTCATAGCCTGCTTTTCTTTCAGACCAAGATTGTGTTGGAAATTTTTAAATATGGACTTATGTTCCAATACTAATTCATTTAACACCTTTTCAAATATTTTAACCAATGAGTGGTAAGGAGGATTAAACTTAGATTTTTTAATATGAAGCCCATACTTTTCATTTAATTCAACATTATCTGCAGGCTGAGAATGAAACCAATGTTTTAAATTAAACTCACGGGTAAAACTTTTAAAATCATAAACTATGGTTAAAAGGTACAAAAAATGATGACACAAAATTTTACTCTTCATTAAACAGTGCATTTTCTGTAACATTTTAAGTGGATCTAGAAATATCAACCACCAGGTTTCCAACATTCTCAGAACTAAGATCAGAAACATCAGGATTTACTGTATCAGTACCTGTAGCGTGTTGGTCATTCAATCTTTGATTTATTCAATGTTTTCTGCCCCCCTCCTCCTCTGAGAAAAGGGGCTGAAGATGATCTATTGTCTCTTTTCTTTGAAGGGGAAGTTTCACTATGTTCAAGGTCTTTATTAGTACAGGAGGAAAATTCGTATTGCAGCCAGAACCAGAGTCCCTGCGATGTGTGCTCTACAAAACACGCTTTCTTTTCCTTTTGTACTTCCTCATTTGTACGTCAGTAACTGTAAACATCTTCATAAACAAGCACTGAGACAGGAGTTTCTTGCTGTTGTATAAAAGCTTATATCTGGTTAACAAAAAGTTTTCTAACATACATCTAGGTTGTACAGTTTCCAAGATAAATGTTTATGAAAGCTTAACAAAAAATATAATTCCATGTTTGTGTGCATTATAATACATTATAGTATTTATGGGAAGACTATGAATGCACTTCTTGTGCTTGGAGAGATTAAAGAACCCCCAAAGACATTATCCCCCAAGAGGTTCATAGGTTCATAGGTTCATACTAGGATATCTGCCCTGGGGCATTTATAAGCCTAGCCCGATTGTGTTTGGCTTACGCCACCCCTTGATTTGAGTATACTGTGCCCTTTTTAAAGTTTAGTTTACTGTGCCTCTGTCTAATAGTGACACGGAAGTAATCCCCGGGACAAACCTATGATCCCCCATCCACTCATCAAGATTCTTCTTGAAGAGAGTCAGTAAGGTGCTCTGCCTAACATGAATTGGAATTCTATTCCAGAGCGAAGGGAGCCTCTGGGTTATGAATCTGTCCCTCCAGCATGTTCTATTTATTTCTGTGCTGAGGTTCAAGTCCCTCGAGCGCGTGGCTCTAAGGGATTTAGATTTACTGAGGTGGAGCATGTCCATTAATTCTGGGTTGGACATAGCTTTATATGTCAGGCATAGATCGCCTCGAAGTAGGCGGTATGCAACTGAGTAGAGATGGAGTTTTTTTAACCAAGCAGCATATGGCATCTGTTTGAGTCCCTTGATCCTCCTGGTGAGGTACTTTTGGGGTCTTTCTAATTGCTGCAGGTGTTGGGTAAGGTACATCCCAAAGGGGGCATTGTATTCTATGATGGGCCTGATGAGGGATGAATAAAGGGGCACGATTACCTCTCTTGATCTAGATGTGAATCCTTTCATGATGAGGTGGGTTATGTAGGTCTTTCTAACCACTTTGGCAATGTGGTTGTCAAAGGAGAGATTGCTATCAACTTGGGTCCCCAGATCCCTAATTACTTTCTCTGTACTTAATGGGTTACCACCTATGTGGTAATTTGTGGGCACATTGTTTTTGCCAAAGGGTATGACTATACACTTTTTGGCATTTAGCTTTAGACCATGGCTCTGGCACCAGTTATTTGTCTCTGCGAGACCTTTTTGAAGGATGTTTGTGTCAGCTGGAAAGTCGATTATGGCGCCCAGTTTGCAGTCATCTGTGAACTTGGTGAGCCATAGTCCTCCCACATTGGCCTGTACCTCAGAAAAGTAAATACCGAACAAGAGAGGTCCCAGGACAGAACCTTGTGGGACGCCACTTGTGACCGGTTTCGAGTCTGACATGGCTCCAGCAACTCTGACTCTGTGGGTTCTGTCTTTGAGCCAGTTTGCAACCCATCTTGTGACATAGGGGTTTATATTTAGGCTGGATAGCTTATCTATGATGCCTGAGTGGGGTATTGTGTCAAATGCCTTTGCGAGGTTCAGATAGGCTGTGTGGACTACCTTCCCTTCATCTATGGCCTTGGTGACTGTTTCAAAGAAGTTGACCAGTTTCAAAAGGCAGGATCTGCCCTTGACAAAGCCAAATTGGGGAGGATCTAGTGTCTGTAGGTCCCCAATGTCTTTGTTTATGAGTTCCATGATGATCCTGTCCATAGCCTTGCAGACTAGGCTAGTCAGGCTTATGGGGCGATAGTTTCCAGGGTCCATAGAGGTGCCACCTTTGCGGAGTGGGACCACTGTTGCTGTACGCCATTCTTTGGACACATATCCTGTAGAGAGGCTGAGATTGTACAGCAGTTTTACTTGAGGGATTAGTTCTTCTTGGAGTTCATGTAGGACGCAACCCGGGATGCCATCTGGTCCCATGGAAGCAGTGTTTTTTGCTTTGGAGAGGACAGCCTTCACCTGAGCATCAGAGATTTTTGGGAGGCTGCACTCTGCCGGGATAGATACTTGCTCTTTTGGGGGGGAGGGGGTGGAGAAGTTTGCACTGAACCTGTCTGCCAGGATATTGGCGATGTCTGTGGGTTCAGTGTATTTTTTGTCGTTTAGAATCAACTCAGAACAAGTCTGGGAGTTGTATCCCAGGTTCCTAACATAACTGAAAAAAGCCTTATGATTGTCTTTAGTGTCCTGTGCAATTTTTCTCTCGAAGCTGGCCTCGGAGGATTTTATGAGGGATCGTAATTTTTTGCTAGTACTGATCAGAGATGCCTTCCCTTTTAGGGATTTTGCTCTATCATGTAGTAGCTTCCTCCTTCTGTTGTACAGTTTATTTATGGCTGGGGTCCACCAGACTGGATGCCAGCATCTGGATGATTGGGTCTTGATTTTGTTTGGGATAGCATGATCCATGCATTCCTGGAGATGTCCGTAGAATGCGTTTATATAGGCTTCTGCAGTTTGGGCCATAGTTTCCACTGGCCCTGGGGCCTTGAAGGATTCCACTTTGGTTTTGAGAAGTGTGAAGTTTGCTTTTGAGAAGTTTTTCACTGTGGTTTTCTGGGCTGGGGGTGGGGTCGGGATGTGGATATCCAGTGAAATTAATTTATGGTCTGATCTTACCAATGAGGGATATACTTCTGGTATGGAGCATAGAGTCCCCATGTTGGTAATGATCAGGTCTAGTATGTTTTCCCCTCTTGTGGGAGTGGTGACTAGTTGTTCCATAGCATTTGAGTTTATAAATTCCAGGAACCTTTGGGCTAAGGTGCTGGGGCTTGAATAATGCTCCCAGTCTATGTTTGGGTAGTTGAGGTCACCCAATATAATGGTGTTCGGAGAGATCTTCATGTTCTCCAATGTTTTCAGGAAAGCCGAGTGGGATTCCTGACTTTGAGAGGGTGGTCTGTAGGATGCTATAAACTGAAAAACAGTCTTGCCCACTGTCAGTTGCACATGGATGGTCTCCGATACTTCGTGCAATGCCACTAACCTGGAGGTGTGGATATCCTTGATAAGTATGGAAACTCCCCCTCCTTTTGTGGTTCGGTCTGGGTTTTGGGGCCAAAAGCATGATATGAGGTATAACCTGGTAGTGCTGGGGTGCTCTCTGGAGCCTTGAACCAGGTTTCTGTCACTGCACAGATATCGATGTTCTCCATACTGAGGAGAGCTTGAGTGTGCATCTTGAGGTTAAGACTTCTGGCATTTAGCAGCATTACCCTTAGTTTCTTGTTCCTTGTGCTGTCTATGGAGGTGGGTTTGACTTTTGAGCCTTGCCTAAAAAAGGCACTATGGGGGTAGCAAGAGCCTTTGCCAATATCCGAAAGCCCAGGGGTGACAGGTGCAAGCCATCCCTAGCGAAGCAACATGGCTTGTCGAGCATGTCATCCCAGGCTGACAGACACTGGATCCCCTTTGAATGACACCAAAATTTTAGCCAATTGTTAAAATCGATCATTTTGTCTTTATACTGTGACATCATTCTAGGTGAGGGTAAGATGCTGCTCAAGGTCAGGGTCATACCGGCCTGGGCTACATGATCAGAGAGCTCCTCTATGTCTCTTTTCATGTAGTCGAGGGAGGTACGTCTCAGGTCATTCACGCCAGCATGTACAATGACTGAGTCATATTTGTAGTTGCTTTGGAGTGACCTGACTGCTTTGCATTTCAACACTACATTAATTAATTAATTTGCACTTTGCTTAAATTAGCTCATTAAAAGTGTATATTAGGTTGGGGGTCATCCTTGTCTTATTGTTCTGAAGATGTCCTAGGTAATTTGGGATGAAAGCACTTAATGATTGAACTGGACTGTATCGGAGTTTTATCTGAATAACTGAATTGGAATACTGTGGAATTTTATCTGGACTGGAGTTTTTAATAAAATGAGTTGGATTATTGCTTTGGCGGACAGTGTGCTTTTTAATTATTAGTTTTTTTTTTTGGAGTGGAACTATATATGAAAATAACTGGATAGGCTTAAAAAAGTCTCTTGGGGCCATTAGTCTAGTAAACAACAATGAACCTATGATAACATTGCTATTTGTATATTTTAATAGTTTGTATTCTTCACAAAATATTTACATTTGTTTATCTTATCCTTCTTAAGTTGATGTTTCAGAAACTGCTCTGGAAGGCAAAGGTAAGAATAAACCGCTAAAAGTGTGAAATTCCATACCACATAGGTGGTGTTACTGACTTAAGGTGACAGAAGGTCAATTTGAAGTGGATACATTATATTTCACTGGGGGATAAAAAACTGGGATTAAAGATGAACACTTTGAGAGATAGGAAGAGTGGATGATATTGTGAGGAGGTGGTTGGTGTATAGAAACATAGCCATATATTTCTTTTATCTTAATTGTTAGTTATAAGACTATGACATTTTGATACATTTCAACTAATAGGTTGAACTAATATGTTAAACAGTTGTATTAGATTATGTGAATGTTGTGTATGTTAGACAGACTGGAATAAGGGACAGGGTTAAAAGGGTAAAAGCATGATGAACTACTGCATGCTAGCTTTTTGGGGATTATGTTAATCATCATCACTCATAACCAGAAGTGGATGTGTAAAGTTAGGCAGTATAATTGTGGCATCTACTGTTACTTGGGGTACAGGAGCAGGGGAGACAGGGATTAATGTAAATAAATCAGGTTGAGGAAAGAGAATTAACTTGGTGAAATTAATTTAGGGATCCAGAGGTGGTAGAGCCATAGCAGTGACAGAGCAAATATGGATAACATACAAGGTGCATGTAGGAGACAGTTGTGTGGGGTATCTGCTTAGAGATAGAAAAAGGAACAGGTTAGTTACAGCTATTGGAAGGGGACTACATGTGTAAGAAGGAAGAACTTAAACTTTCTGTTCTACATAAAGACTATAGGTATCCAAGGACATTTGCTGCTGGAATGGTATAGGTTGATCAGAAAGGGTGACCTAAGGGCTCAAGTAGTCCAGCTCCAGGAATACAGCAAGGAGGTCCTGACTAAAGTGTGGGAGGGTAGCTTATTGCTTTGCAGCATAGAGTGTTGGGGGTATTAATGACTCCATCAAGAGATAAAGTGTGTTGGCTAGGGGAGGATGATGTGGCTTTGTTTCATGAGTATAAAGATGAAGATAAGTAGGAAGATTGCAGAAAAGATGTAGATGTTGCTTGTGTTAAGGAAGAGGAAGGTGTGGAATACTGGCTCAAGAAAATGTGAGTGTGAGGTAAAGAGGCAGGAAGCAGGGTTGGGGAAGTGGGTGGTCAGATAATGTGTTAGGGATGGGACCTCTTCAGGGCTGGCTTCATATTATGTACTAAAAAAGGATATGGACAAGGTTTTGAAGGAGTGTTTTGGTATGGTAAAGTGCATTGTTGAAGAAGGGGAACATGACTATTTTGAGCAAATTTAAATTTTGTACAGCAATCAGAGGATGACAGGAAATTTGGAAGAGGTTGGAATTCCATAGTGGAAGTCAAAGATGGTTGAAAGAGTACATACTTGGAGGGATTACTGGATATTCAGAAGTAGAGATGGGGAAAGGAGTGGTAGTTTACAATTCTGAGAATTTAATGCAAATAAGCAAACTATTTGAAATGGTTCTTAATAGGTTACATGACAGTAGGGAGCTCCCTATTGAAATGTCAGAAATCAAAATACCAAGTGCAGACAAGATGGGAAAAAAGACTGAAAACCTGGAGAAGAGCGAATCTCAAATCATTCCCCTTAAAACTTTTTTGCAGTGGGTAAGCCCCCTGCACCCACCTCCCAAAACTTATATATACCAACTCTGAGTTTGCCATACTTCAGAAAAGGGAATATTCTAAGAAATGGCATCTGAGACTTAACAATTATAAGTCCGTTCTTTTGGCCATGCAGTCTCTGCGTGTCAGAGCTTGTTCTAGTGGGTACCAACATTTCAAATGATTGCTCAATGAGAGAGGTAAGCATGGTGGAATTACTGCCATGTAAAGTGGGGTCTATATCAGTTGGGCGAAACCCCCTTTACGTGAATACCTAAACATCAAACCCTATACCTCGAACTGCGAAACTCCCGAACGCACTAAACCACGAAAAATAAAACATCAAACTATCATAGTTGCCCAACCCCACCACCCGCTACTTAGTACCTACCCAAACAAAATAAATAAACCACATACATACACTAACCAAACTCTACAGACATACACCCAAACAAAATAAATAATCCACATACATGCATTTAACAAAACTCTACTTCCAGCACTACACTAAACCCCACATACACAACTATCTATGCACTATTTTAACCCCTCCCTAACCCTAAGGTCTGTAACTACAGCACACTTCCCCTACAGACATACACCCAAACAAAATAAATAACACACATACGTACACTTAAAAAAAACCTACATCTAACACTATACTAAATCTTACATACATTACCTATCTATGCACTTACCTTAACCCAAATCCTTACCCTAAAGTCCTATCTATCGCACACTTACTTTATGAAGCTATACCACAGATGGGCCAACCAAAACAATTTGACATTTCAGAATTCGCGGTTTTGGACGTTCGAGGTTTATGTACTTCGCGCAATGCGGTTCAACATTTTCCTATTCACGTAAAGGGGTTTTCGCTCAACTAATATAGACCCGTAAAGTGTCACATCCTTCCATGTCAGTTTTGGATTGATGATGAAGCAAGGTGACAGAAGGAGATGAATATGAAATCTGAAGAAGTGGAGAAAAGGTAGGCATTTGGAGTGATTGAAATGGCATGGCAAGACAAATCTTTCAAGATAATTGGGAGAGGCAGGGCTCGGTAGGTGTGTAGAGATGGAGGGTATTTACTAAGTATGAAGGAGAATGATAATGGGGTACAGGAGTTGCAACTGGTAAAAGACAAAGAAAGAGATCTCAAAACAGTGACAGAGTAGCAACAGGGAAGCTAGAGGAATGGCAGAGGATGTTTAGGACAGAATTAGAATATTATAGGAACAGCTTAAAGATTTGGAAGAGGAGCACTTAAAGGAAGACATGGAAAGAATAGCAGATCAAGATTAAGGACCAGTGGAAGAAAGCTGAGTTCAGAGCAGTACATTCATATACAATGTGATGAGGGGAATATCAGCAATGAAGCCATTAAGGAGGTATTTAGAGTATATTATGGTCTATTACATAGGGAGGTGTAGCACAGGATAGTTGTTTTAAGAATGGGGAAGGACCAGTTTGGGGAAAGGAATTTTACATAAGCCAAATGCGGAGGGGAAGGTAGTGGTAGTGCTTCATTCAAAAAAGTGGGTAAGTTAATTTGGTCTGAATGGTTTCCAGGGGACTTTTATAAAGCAGGAACAATGTAAGGAGAAAAAAACACTTGCATGCAGCAGCAGCTTATATACATGGCAAACATTGTACATAGAACACAAACTTGTTCTAAAATAGTTTGCACTTTGAAACATAAATGACACACCCTCAGAATTGCAACTAAATGTACCCCAACTATCAAATTTAAGACTTTTATAAAGCAGTAGGATTGAAACTGAGGGGAGTATTGACGAACCTCATGAAAGTTATAATTGAGGGAGGAAGGGAAGAGACCAGCATGGTAGACTTGTTGCAAGGGAAGGGAGGATGGTGAGGATACAGGCAACTATCAGTCGATCTCAATATATTACATATATAATTCAGATGTACACTGTAAAGGTGGTAATGACAAGGCTAGAGTGCAGAATTCCTTGGCTAATAGCAGAAACACAGGCAGGATTTATCAAATCACAATATATTATATATATAATTCAGACGTAACACTGTAAATGTGGTAACGACAAGGCTAGAGTGCAGAATTCCTTGGCTAATAGCAGAAACACAGGCAGGATTTATCAAAGACAGGTCATCAGTTGCTAAACTGTGCAGGCAGAAATATTTGAGGAAAACAAAGCAGCAGCAGTCTACAGCATGCCTTTGACTCAGTAAGTGGACATTTTGTACTAAAAAAGATGGTAAAAGATGGCAAAGAAATAGATATATTTCTGAAGAAAGTTGAAATAAGTGTCTTTTGTTCCAGGAACTGCACATATTTAAAGCTTAATGAGAAAGAATCTGGCTTGAGATTCAGTGGTGAAAATAGTTGGAAGAGGAGTGGTAAGGCAATTGGCAATGCCACGTTCCTTGGGTGGGAGAGAAATGAAGTGAGAAGGGGTGAACTTGCCATTGATCAGAAAGGTAATAAAGAACTTGGTTGGTTTGAGGAAACAAATTGGGAAAATCTTGGATAAATGGTTAGGAAGAGTGACCTCAATAAGGGGCAGGATAGAGATAATACTCATAATGGTACTTAGTCTTATGTTATACTTACCAGGGCATTTCCCACTCAGCCACAGGATAAGACTACCAGGAACATTCAGAGAATGATGCTGTTGCATGAAGTGGGAAGCAAGGGAGGATCGGTTAGAGGAGACTGAGGATGAGTATGGAATAGAGAAGATGGGATATGATGGATTTCAGAAGGTAAAGAGAGGAAGTTAATATAGTGCAGAGATTAAGGGGGGTGGAGGACAGCAGCTTAAGGTGATGCAGTTTAGAGGATATGATGGGAGGACTTGAACTGGAATGAGTTAAAAAGGTAGAAGAAAGAACAGACATAGACAAAAGCTGAAAAATAGTAGTTTAATGGGGAGGGGGAACAGGAAAGTTATTCCCTTATGGACCATTTGTAAAAAGTGGGAAGTGGTATGTTGGTTAGACCATATTCAGAGGTGGGAAAGGAAGGGGATAAGGAGAGCTGGTAATTTCACGTCAGGCATTGTAGGCACAGTTTATTCTTTTGAAGACCTTAGGAGGAAGTATAGTATGCTAAAAGGGGCTGGCTGTTATATAGTGCTGTGATGGAAAGGGTGGAATGTTATTGAAGGGGAGGAATAGATAAGTCAATGCAGGAGAACTTAGATAAAAGAGTGAAGAAATAGGATGAGAATGATATACAAGGATATCTGGGAGAGAAAGAAAGGGGGTAGATATGGAGAGGTTGAGGAAAAAGGTGGATTAATGAAAGTAATGGCTGGTTAAGGGACATTCTATGGAAGTAGGTTTGGGAAGTAGAAGTTTACATGCTATAAGGTCAGCATGTGACCAGGGTATAAGATTATTACACTGGTGGTTTCAGACCTATTTGAGGATTAATTAACACAGCAGGTGGATATTTTGAATTTTTTTTTGGTTCTTTGCTGTACATTGGGGAACTTTACTATGACTACATCTCAGTTTGTTGTTGCATTATTTTCAGTACACTATCTTATCTGTGGCTCACCTAAACCATGTACTAGAGATGTTTTACTCATTTCATATGTAACGTATACACAACTGAACATGGTTGCAGAATGCCATTCTTAGTGAGAACATAGGTATGGGTTTAGGCAAGTCCTCCCAGGTTTTGAGGCACACCAGTCCCCTTGCTTTGCATTTTATTTGTTTTCCATTTTCAGTTCACTAAATGTTCCTGAAGGTGTCTTTATACTGGTGATGTGCAGCATATTGTTAGACTACTTGAACCCATATATACACACACACAGCTATTCAGTAAATGCCTGTCACACAGGACAGCTGCAAGGATTTCCATAAAACTAGCTCCAGTGAAGATGCTATCAGACAAGTAAGACATCATGGAATTGGGTGACTCCTGTGACACAGGGAGGTACTGCCAGCACAACTAGCTGGAATTTTGTAAATAATTATATGTCATTTGTGAATATCAAACTAATTTATACAAGATGCTGGTATTACAAATGTATTAGAACTGTATGTCATGTGTATATCAAACTGCTTTGTACAGATGTGTGTGCTGAAAAAGAACTTGTAAAGTGCTATGTTTGAAATGTAACCACAGTGTGCCTACTGCAGGAAACTGGAGTGTTAGCCTCAGTCCAGCAAATATTAGTAAAATAGCTGAAATTATATTACTTTATAGGCTAGGCCATAAAGAGGCTATCTCACTTTCAAGGAAACCAGTGACACAAAGTCTGTACTAGGAAGCTTTCTGTATTGTTTTTGGGGTGAACTAATTGCTACTCTGAAAGCATGAAAAAATGCAATTGTTTTATGGCTTCCAGTACCTGCCAAATATCTGAGCAAAAGCCCTTGTGTGTGTATTTTTACAGGTAGGTGGTAAGTCCTGCCAGCTTCAGCAATGGGGGTTTTACCTGGGAACTAGAAGTCAGATGACAAGAAATTATATCATTCTGCAAGCTATCCCAGCAGTAAAATTTTAGAGATTGGATGGCACAGTGGTGCAGCGATAGCATTGTCACCTTACAGCAAGAGGTTCTCTGGTTCAATTCTTGGCTGGGGTACCTTCTGTGTGGAGACTGCATGTTCTTCCTATGGTCATGTGGGTTTCCTCTGGCTGCTCCTGTTTCCTCCCACGTTGCAAAGACATGCATCTGGAGTGTTTCTCCCCAGGCCTCTGCTGAAAATTGGCTTTGTTCCAAGTCAGACCTTCCCGGTTAACAAATGATAAATAAAATATTATTTTGAGAAGTCTTTTAGTGAGAGAGAGCATACTGTATTCTGTCTTGGACCTGACAACAAGAAGAAACATTCACCAGATTATCTACCCTGATCTATTAGTATGTTTTTATGGTATAGTAATTCTCTATGATACAGTCAGGAATATAGTGAAGCTTAGTTTAGAAATTTTTCTTTATTTATCTGATCCTGTCCTGCAATCTTATTTTAAATATTTCCTGTGTTTTGAACTCTGATGTCACTGTGAATATATACTTAGTACTTTCTTGTTCTTTTATTATTAAATATATGTAAACTTTTCATTGGGGCTAATCATTGTAGAGATATTTAAGTTTTGAGAGTACTTCCATATTTATTTGGTGGCACTATGTGGGCCACTCCTAATAGCCTTGCTATAAACTACCAATTGTATTAATATTAATATTACACAGTAAAATCGGTCACCCCTTGTTAAGGGCCTTAAAGTAGCTGTTGAGGAGTGACTGGTGAAAGTGGAAACTACTTTATAGTCTGGGCAGAAGAGGGCATAGCTATTAAACTGTGCCAGGCTTTCCCAGATGTGAGTGTGTGTGTGTGTGTGTGTGTGTGTGTGTGTGTGTGTGTGTGTGTGTGTGTGTGTGTGTGTGTGTGTGTGTGTGTGTGTAAATCAAACCTCAAAGACTGTGTGTGTCAGCTACTTGGACAGGAACACAAAGTGAGGTCTTGGCTTGGTCACTCAGCTGACATCTCAACTCTATAGCTGTGCCAGTGGTTGGGGGGGGTATTATTGGGGTTCTGGAGAAAGAGTGAGAAATGAGCCCCGGACTGACTGTGGTCACTGTGTGCTCTTAAGGGAAATTGCACTTGATGCAGAGAGCTGCATCTGGAAATACTATGTGTGTACCTGTTATCCTCCCAGTGAATGCCCCCCTACAGGTGCCAATGGTGAGGATTGAGGCTCCTTGATTACTGGCCTACAGGTGGGATATCCACATCACATATTGGCTGTCAGTGGTGGGGTGTCACATATTAGTGGGCAGTGGTGGGATATCCACATCATATATTGGCTGCCAGTTGCAAGATCACCTCATCACATATTGGGATTCAGTGGTGTGGATATTGAACTCCTGTAACCTGTAAACAGCAGTCACTAAAGAAGGTTCATAGGTTCATAGGTAGGTACTAGGCTATTGGCCCAAGGGCCTAAGTAAGCCTAGCCAACAAGGTTCCCTGGCTTACACCACCCAAGAAAGTTATTTTCCTGTGCCCTTGTCGAGCAGAGCCACAGAAGTGATCCCCGGGGTGTATTTCCTATTTCCCATTCACTCATCAAGATTTTTCTTGAAGAGTGCTAATGAGGAACTTTGCTTAACATAGATGAGTAGCCTGTTCTAGAGTATGGGAAGTCTCTGGGACAGGAATCTATCCCTCCAGCATGTCCTCTTTATTGTGGTGACAAGGTTTAGGTCCCTAGAGCATATAGCTCGGAGGGATTGGGATTTCTTTAGGTGTAGCATGTCCAACAGCTCTGGGTTTGACATAGCTTTATATGTTAGGCAGAGATCACCTCGGAGTAGGCGATATGGTATGGAGTAAAGCTGGAGTTTTTTGAGACGGTCAGTGTAGGGCATCAGTTTGAGGCCAGTAATCCTCTTTGTGAGGTACTTCTGTGGCCTTTCCAGCTGCTGCAGATGTCTTGTGAGGTACATTCCAAAAAAGGCATTGTACTTTATAATGGGTCTAATGAGTGTCGAGTAGAGGGGAACAATAACTTATTTTTTCCTGGATGAGAACCCTTTTCTGATGAGGTGTGCCACGTAGAAGGATTTCCTGACTACTGTGGCGATGTGATTATCAAAGGAGAGACTACTGTCCACCTGGGTCCCAAGGTCTCTTATCACACATTTGGTGTTAAGTAGACTGCCGCCTACGTGGTGGTTCATGGGAACAGAGTTTTTACCATAGGGAATGACAATGTACTTTTTGGCATTAAGCTTGAGGCCATGGCTCTGACACCAGGCATCTGTCTCAGTGAGGCCCTTCTGCAGGATGTCCACATCATTTGGGGGCTCGACTATGGCTCCTAGTTTGCAGTCATCTGCAAAAGTAGAAGTAGATACCAAACAGGAGAGGTCCCAGGACTGAACCCTGTGGTACTCCACTTGTCACTGGTTTGAAGTCAGATTTGGAGTCTGCAACTTTTACAGTATGGGTTCTGTTAGTGAGCTAGTTGGCAACCCATCTTGTGACATAGGTATTTATACCTAGTTTAGTGAGTTTAGCTATAAGTCCAGAATGGGGGATGGTGTTGAAAGCCTTGGCGAGGTCAAGATAGGCTGTGTGAACCACCTTACCATCATCTATGGCTTTGGTGACTGCCTCAAAAAAGTCAATCAGGTTCAGGAGACATGATCTGTCTTTCACAGTCCTGAACTGGGTGGGGTCCCGAGTTTGGAGGTTACCAATGTCTTTGTTTATGAGTTCCATGATGATACATTCCATGGCCTTACAAACCAGGCTCGTCAGGCTAATAGGGCGATAGTTCCCAGGATCAGTGGTGTCTCCCCCTTTGTGGAGTGGGATAACTGTTGCTGTGCACCATTCAGTGGGCACAAAGCCAGACATGAGGCTATGATTGAACATGGTGCTTAGCTGGGTAGCCAGTTCATTCTGAAGTTCGTTTAAAACGCAGTCTGGGATGTTGTCCTGTCCCATGGATGTTGTGCTTTTGGCTTTAGATAGTGCAGCTTTTACCTGTGTAGTTGTGATTACAGGAACTCTGCATTCTTCCTGTATAGATATGGGCCCTTTAGGGGGTGACAGGGGGGTAAAGTTATCACTGAACCTATCTGCAGGATGTTGGCCATATCAGTTGGTTCTGTAATTTTTGTGCCATTATGCTGTAACTCAGAACAGATCTGAGTGTTGCCATTGAGATTTTTGACATAGCTATAGAATGTTTCATGGTTGTCCCTAGAATCAGTGGCGATTTTCTTTTCATTGCTAGCTTTGGAGGATCTTATAAGGGATCTCAGCTTCTTACTGAGGCTGACCAAGGAGCTCCTTCACTCATGGGATTTTACTCTCTTTTGCAACAGTTTCTTCCTTCTGTTGTAGAGTTTGTTTATGGCAGGGGACCACCAGACTGGCTTCCTTTTTTTTTTGGAGGATAGCGTCTTGGTTCTGTTTTGGATAGCACCATCCATGCACTTGTGTAAATGTTTATAGAGTGCATTTGTGTAGGATTCAGCAGTCGTAACTGTATTGTCCATCTGCATGGGTGCCATGAAGTTCACCACTTCTGTCTTAAGAAGCATGAAGTTGGCTTTGGAGAAATATTTTACCAAGGTTTCCTTAATGGGGGGGGGTGGATATCTAGGGTGATTAGCTTATGGTCATATCTGACCAACGAGGAGTTGATTTCAGGTGTGGAACACTGGTCACTTGTGTTGGTAATGACTAGGTCTAGGATATTGTTGCCCCTGATGGGGGTGTGGATAAGTTGATCCAGGGCCTTGGAATTTATGAACTCTAGAAAGTGTTGAGCAAAGGAGTAGGTACATAAGTAGTTTTCCCAGTTAATGGTGGGGTAGTTGAAATCGCACATTATTAGGGTGTTTGGTTGAACCCTAATATTTTCCAGTATATCAGGAAAACAGGAGTGGGAATTCTGGGTCATGGTGGGAGATCTGTAGCAAGCTACAAATTGGATTGCAGTTTTCCCCAGAGTTAGTTCACTTGGATAACCTTGGATGCATTATGCTGAGCAACTAGCCTGGAGATGTGGATATCCTTAATGAATATGGACACACTTCCGCCTTTGCTGTTTTGGTCCAGGTTAGATGGCCGAAAAGTGTGGTATGAGTTATAGACTGGTAATGCAGGGGTGCTCTCTGGAGCCTTGAACCAGGTCTCAGTCACTGCACAGATATTGATGTTCTCCATTTTAAGGAGTGCCTCGAGGGAGTGCATTTTGAGATTTAGACTTCTAGCATTGAGTAGCATTACCCATAGCATTTGCTTGCCTGTTCCTGTTATGGTGGGTAATTTGTAATTTGAACCTTGCCTAAAAAAGCCACTATAGAGTTGTCAAGAGCCTTAGCCAGTATCCAGAATCCCAGGGGTGACAGGTGCAGGCCATCTCTGGCAAAGCATCATGGTCTGTCGACCATGTCGCCCCAGGCAGACAGATACTGGATCCCCTTAGAATGACACCAGAAGCTAAGCCAATTGTTGAAGTGAATCATTTTGTCCTTGTACTGCGGTATCATTCTGGGTGATGGCAGGATGCTACTCAGGGCTAGGGTCATACCTGCCTGGGCTAGAAAATTGGAGAGGTCTTCCATGTCTCTTTTCATGTAGTCCAGGGAGGTACATCTCAGGTCATTCACACCAACATGGACAATGACAGAGTCATATTTGTACTTGTTGTGGAGTGACCTGAGTGCATGGGTTATGTGGTGAATCCTGGCACCCGACAGGCAGCTGACAGTAACCTTCTCCTTGTTTAGCCTGGTGAGTGGGACATCAGTGTGCCTGACTATAGCGTCACCTATGACTAGTGTGTTGGGTACGTTGTTTTGCCTTATGGGCTGTGGTTGAGTGGCACACTGAGTCTATGGGCTGTCATTTGGGTTGTGTTGGGGGTGGAGGTTGCTTGTGTTTCTGCTTTGGAGGTTGCTGTTGCTTGAGCAGATTATTTTTAAGAGCCTCCATGAATTTTTTTGTGTTTCTATGTGTGGATTTTGGTGGTGTAGGTTTAGTGGGACTATGTGATGAGTGTGGTGTGGTGTGAGTGTTTACCTTCTCCTCTTGATTGTCAAGTTCAGTCTTGGTTGGAGAGAGCTTTACCTCCAGTTTGGCTAGATATTGCATCTTTCACAAGTTGTAGTGTTAGATGGTAGGAGGAGAGGGTTGTCTGTGTACATGAAGCAATTGCTACATTGCCCCAAGATGCCCAGATTCATCAGATAGACAGGAGAGAACACTGGGAGCTGACCCTTGGACATGCCTGAATAAAAAACTATGTTCCTCTACACAAGTGAGGAAAGTGAGTACAAGAGCTGTTTTTCTCTAAGCAAGTGAGGAAAGTAAGAACAAAAACTGTTTTCCTCTAGGTAATGAGGAAGGTTGAGTGCTGTAGTAATTTGTAGCTTATTTAGTGTACTCTCAAGCAACTACATGGTAGACATTCAGAGTTTCATATCACAATAGTTTTATTTATTTTTTGTTACCTTAGTCAACCACGGATAGCAGGCAAATATGTCAGCAGAGGATTATGGCAAGCTAATAAGGAACAAGTTGGCTGAGATGTGCCAAGCCAAAGACTGGTGCATGCTGTGAAGATATGTGAAGGCTGCCAGCCTAACTAGTTAGAATTTTTTAGATAATTCTATGTTATTGTAACTATGAATATAATCCACAGGCTTGTCCTGTTAAATGTAAGAAAACTGTGTTAAATGTTGAACTTCAAAAATGTAACCACAGTGAACTCTGCTGGAAGAAAGCTGATAAGTCAAGCATTGTATGACTGATCTCAAAGCTCGGAGACATAATGTCTGGACTGATGAATTCCTTCTATTTTTTAAGACCAGAGTTAATTGCTAGATTTTACATATATAATGTATTTTATTGCTGTAGTTTCCTGGCCAGGTGCAAGATCAAAAATGTTAAACCTCTGAGTTTCTGTTAGCCTGGGAACCAGAGAAGAATGATGTAATCTAAAATGAGTCAGCAGTGATGTATTATTTTTAAGACTTTCTCAGAGAGAGAGAGAGAATCAGAGCATTTTTGGATTTTGTCTGAAGAACATCGCTCACCAGTACCCTGCCTTTGCTCTATATGTAAGTTTATTTAGAACTATGATTGCTCTTAGATAGGAATTTAGTCAGATTTAGATTAGCTGTTTTCTGTATTTATGTCAGACTATTCTACAGTGTTATTTTAAGCATTTTCCTGTGATTTCTGAACTCTTGACTAGCACTGTGTTGAATTGAGGAGATTTGTCTTGTGTTTTTATTATTTATTATTAAATATTTTTAAACCTTTCAACTTTGGCTGTTTTGCGTAGAGATAATTTAAACTCTAGAGTAAATTGTACGTATATAGTAATACTGTACAAAGCCACTCCAAATAACCTTGCAATTCATCACACTTACTAATTGGATAATAATATTGCACAGTAATAATTGGACACCCTTTGGTAAGGGCCTTTTTAGTAGCTGATAAGAGTAGTTGGTTGCAGTGATTACTGCCTTATAACCTGGCAGGAGGGGGCATAGCTGGAGAACCTGTGCCAGCCTTTCCCAGGAGTGTCTGTGTTTTTGTATATAAACCAAATCTCAAAGTGTGTGTGTGTAACCTTCTTGGGCAGGGACATGAAGCACTGGTTAGACAGAGAGGGCACTGGAGGTTTTGGCTTGACTACACGGCTGAGATCTGTACCCTATATCTGTGCCAGTGGGGAGTCTTATTGGGGATCTGGAGAGAAAGGGAGAAACCAGCCCCAGACTGACTGTGATCTTTGTGTGCTCTTAAGGGAAATTGCACTTTACTGTGTGTGCATTTGTTATCCTTCCGAATGTGGATGCCATTCACTGGTGTTAGTGGTGAGGACTGAGGCTCTTTGATTACTGGGTCAGTGCACGGACTTCACACATGCCAACCTGACTAAAGTGGAAGGGATTACAGCCTTAGTCATGGCTGCATCACAAACCAGCAACCAGGAAGACAGCCAGACTGACCTTGGGGATATACAGCTCTAAGAAAATGGACAGTTCACCTTTTCCTCAGCGGACTTAAAAATCCATCTGGAGTTAAAAAGATTTGAACTGAAGGCCAAACGTTTGGAACTAGAATCAGAAAAGAGACTATGGCAGGAGAAACAAATGGAATTAGGATCAGCAGAAAGACTGAGATGTCTGGAAGCCAAAGAAAATGAGAGGCAGAGGCAACATGAAAAGGAGATGTGGACTCTTCATCAGGATCATGGAGGTAATGGGGAAGGGATAACTGAACCCCAGAAGCAATAAAAGTAATTAAATGTCTTCCACAATTTACAGAGGGTGATAATTTTGATAGTTTTATTCATATGTATGAAAGGGTACATAAACAGTATAATGTTGATCAAGGGCTCTGGGTATTGCTCCTGCCCTCCCTTACTCCATGGTAAAGCTGTAACTGCTGTTTCTAAATTGTCTGATGCTGATTGCTTAAATTATAATACACTTAAAAGTTGTTTGAGTGCTTTAAGTTAACACCTGAAGCTTATAGAAAAACATTTTGAGATCATAGATGCAAGGCAGATGAAAGTGTGTGTAATTATATTGCTGAGCTAAGCACTTATTTTCATAGGTGGGTGAGTGGGTGTCAGGTCACCACTTTTGAAGGGCTGGTAGACCTTTTGGTGAGGGAACAAGCCCTTAGCACTTTGCTTAAGGACATGAGAATCCGGTTGGCAGATAGAGAATGCAACACTGCAGACGAGTTGGGGAAAAAGGAGACCTATACCTAGCAAGCAGGGCAACACTGCACAGGAAAGGGATACCCACTGCTGCACATGGGTATAAGGGAGCCCATGGTAGGCAGTCTAAACCACCCTAACAGAGTCTGCCAGTAAAAGGGGAAGCCAGTTGTTCAAGTACACAGCCAGGATTAAGGGTTAAATGTTTTAAATGCAACCAGTGTAGCCCTATAGTATATAGATATCCAATGAGACAAGGTGGGGATCAAAAGGAAGGGGAGCCAGAAAGTGGGAATAACATATTGCCAGTGGTATGTTGTCTGTAGATAAAGGTACCAAACTACCACAAGAGGTTATATCCTATCTTAGTAGATGGGATACAGGCCACTGCTAAGAGAGAAACAGCCTCTGACCTAAGCATTGTTAAGCCTGCAATGGTTAAAGGGGAGCTTGCTTGGGCAGTCTACTCCAGTAAGAGCTTTAGGAGGGATCCCATTCCAAGTACCTTTGGCAAGGGTTCACCTTGACTGGGAGGGTGGAAGAGGAAGCAAGCATGTAGGTGTGTTTGAGGATATCCCTGCAGATGTCCTGATAGGGAATGATTTTGATAATGCAGTACCTTGTGTGCACGCAATTGCATGCAGTCAGGCTTGGAGACAGGCAAGTGGGTCTGGTAGCCTGGGGGGACCCAGAGAGACCACATACTTGAATCCAGAATTGGTGAGGTGGCTACTTCAGGGAGTGATATACCCTGTAGCAGTGAGACTGAAGGTGAGCCACAGCTGCTGGTGAGTACTGATATTCCCTTGGACAGAGTGACTGCAAGGGCAGAGGTGAGTAGTAGTACCCAGGCTGACCGTAAGGCACCGCTGTCGGAGGATACCAGACTTCCTGTGGAAGGAGAGCTAGGAAGAGTTACAAAGAGAGTTGAGACAGGCTCAGCTCTCAGACCCTACATTACAAAGCTTGAGCGAGGTAGCTAGGAAGGCACCTGATCCTCAAGAAAAAAAGGGATCTGTGCACTGGAACAAAGGGTTACTGCATAGAGAGTGGACCCCTGTGGGAGGGCTGGAAGTTGAAGTAATGCAGTAGTCGGTAATGCCCAGAGCCTACCATCTGGCACTTCTAGCCATAGCTCAGAACATTCTCTTTGCAGATCATACAAGCATAAAATGTACCAAGAGACGTATTATGCAGAACTTTTATTGGCCTGGGATTTCCAGGGATGTAACAGGGTACTTCAGGACCTGTGAGCAGTGCCAAAAAGTAGGCAAGGCAGGAGACAAGGTCAAAGCTCTTTTGATGCCTTTGCCTGTGATTGAGGAGCCATTTCCTAGGGTAGCTATGGATATTGTGGGATGTCTTTGTACCCCAAGTTCCACAGGGAAGAAGTTTATCCTAGTGGTAATAGATTAGGCTACCAGATACCCTGAGGTGATGGATCTGTCCTTCATTGAGGCCGAAAAGGTGGCAAATGTTTTATTAGAGATTTTCAGCAGGGTAGGTTTCTCAAAAGAAATACTGACTGACAGAGGTGCCAATTTCATTTCAGACCTGCTGGCTTGTCTGTGGGAGTGCTGTGGGGTGAAGCATCTAAAGACCACCCCATACCATCCCCTGACTAATGGTCTTGTGGAGAGGTTAAACTCTACACTAAAGACCATGCTACGGGTATTTGCAGACCATATTAAGAGACAGTGGGACAAATATTTGCCCCATCTGTTGTTTGCTTACAGAGAGGTGCTCTAAGAATCCACAGGTTTATCACCTTTTGAGTTGCTGTATGGGCAGAGGGTGAGGGTACCTCTAGATTTGATTTGTGATAAGTGGGAGGGTGAGTGTGAATCCCACAAGGAGTCTGTTGTGGCATATGTCCTCAACCTCAGGACAAGGCTCAGTGAACACATGGGCTTGACCCAGGAAAACCTGGCAGGAGCCAAGCAGGAGAAAAAGGTCTGGTATGACAGGAATGCTAGAGGCAGAGAATATGCTGTGGGGTAGCAGGTTATGGTTTTCATTCCTGTCAGACACAGTAAGCTGCAGGCAGCTTGGGAAGGGCCCTTCAAAGTGGTAAGGAAGGTCAGTGATGTTAACTACATGGTAGAACTTCTAGGCAGGAGGCAGGGGCACAAACTGTATCATGTTAACACTGTGAAACCTTACCATGATAGAGAAGCCCTGGTGCTAAGTTTTTGCAGTAGGAGGCAAGAGGAGTCTGAGGGGGATCTATGGCTACTGCAAGCCAGCCAGCAAAATCTCAAGTTACTATGGTGGAGCCTAGAGTTGCAGGCATATTATATGACAGTGCAGCACTGTAATGGGATCAGCAATGCAAAGGAAGCTGGAATCTCAAGACAGGGTATGGGGTAATGTATTCTCAGATAGGCTCATCCCTCTCAAGCAATGTTTCTCAAGGGTCACTTGAAAAACTAGCTTGAGTTTTCGTTAGGGGAGCAGTGTGACAAAAGGAGGTACTGCCAGCAAAGCTAGCTGGAATTTTCTAAATTATATGTCATTTGTGAATATCAAACTAATTCATACAAGATGCTGGTATTACAGATGTATTAGAACTGTATGTCATATAAGATGCTTGTGTTACAAATGTATTAAAACTGTACGTCATGTGTATATTAAATTGCTTTGTACAGATGTGTGTCTTGAAAAGGTATTTTTAAAGTGTTGTATTTGAATTGCAACCACAGGTTGCCTACTGCAGAGAACAGAAATGTACATGCACTATTGTAACTGTTTAAATGTATCTGTTTTAACAGAGGAAATTGGAGGGTATTGGCTAGGCCATAAAGAGGCTATCTCACTTTCAAGAAAACCAGAGACACAAAGTCTGTACTAAGAAACTTTCTGTATTGTCTTTGGGGTGAACTAATTACTACTCTGAAAGCATGAAGGAATGCAATTGTTTTATGACTTCCAGCACCTGCCAAAGATCTGAGGAAAAGCCCTTATATGTGAGTTTTTATGGGTATGTGCTAAGTCCTGCCAGCTTCAGTAATGGAGTATTAACCTGGGAGCTAGAAGTCAGATGACAAGAAATTATGTCATTCTGCAAGCTATCCCAGCAGTAATATTTTAGACATTATTTTGAGAAGTCTAGCTGATCTTTGTAGAGATATTTAAGTTTTGAGAGTACTTGCATATTTATTTGGTGACACTGTGTGGGCCACTTCTGCTCTTGGTCAAACTACCATTTGTATTAATAATAATATTACACAGTAAAATTGGTCACCCTCTGTTAAGGGCCTTAAAGTAGTTGTTGAGCAGTGACTGGTGGTTATTGTCTAGGCAGAAGGGGCCATAGCTAGTAAAACTATGGCATCCTTTCTCAGGTGTGTGTGTGTGTGTGTGTGTGTGTGTGTGTGTGTGTGTGTGTGTGTGTGTGTGTGTGTGTGTGTGTGTGTGTGTGTGTGTGTGTGTATAAATCAAACCTCAGAGTTTGTGTGTCAGCTACTTGAGAAGGGACACAAAGCACTGGGTGGACAGAAAGGGTGCTGGAGGTCTTGGCTTGGTCACTCAGCTGAAATCTCAAATCTATAGCTGTGCCAGTGGGGAGTCTTATTGGGGATCTGGAGAAAGAGTGAGAAACCAGCCCCGGACTGCCTGTGGTCTCTGTGTGCTCTTAAGGGAAATCGCACTTAATGTGGAGAGCTGCATCTGAAAATACTGTGCGTGTGTACCTGTTATCCTCCCAGTGAATGTCACCCCCACAGGTGCCAATGGTGAAGATTGAGGTTCCTTGATTATTGACACAGGGGTGGGGGGATATCCACATCACATATTGGTTGGCAGTGGTGGGTAATCACAACTCCCAACAAGGCTCATAAAGAATTCAGCATCTTTTCTTTCTTGGGTACTGTCTCATTTTTCAACCTGCTCCTTGCCATCAGTAATTTTTCTGACCTGTGGAAAATGCCCATAACTTCTTTAATACCTAAACGTGTCAATCTTCATTGCATTAAGAACTTCAGCCCTTTAGGCTTTCTCTGTTCATTTTCTAAGATTTTAAAATCAGATGTCTCTCCATCTTGTTAATCATTTAAACTCATATACCTGCTTCTGACTAGGGCTATTTCTTTATACCTGGAGCTTTTGTGACCATATTTTGCAGTACTTTCATATATATGTATATATTTTTTGTCAAAAGCTCTGAATATTTATTAGGCAGACTGGGATCACTATTTGTGCATGACTGCACTGTTTCATTTTTCATATTTCCCCCATTGATGTGTGGGCGTAGCATATATTAGTAAGGTGGTGTGAGGTGGAAAGCAGCTTCAATATCATGCACAAATGTCTGTTTATTCTTTTTAATAACCGGTTGTCTGAAGTATAAAAATACAACAAAATTTCATTCCTACAAGTTTTGTTTGATACAAAACTGGAGAAGCTTTCTTAGAATCATGGCTTCTGAGAACCCTATAAACAATACCTTCTAAATTTTCATTAATACCCTTCACCATAATCTTGACATTGGGAAGTTAATTGGAACAATATCTTTGGATATTTCTAAGTATTTTAATAACTCAAAAAAAATTAATGGTTTATTTAACTTTCTCATCTGTAATAACACACAGCTGATTCTACGAATATCTTTCTAGCCAAAGCTGCATGGTAAAAATTAATATTCTTTATAGCCTCTCTCTCCTATTTGTATCCCACTGAGATTCTGTCCTTGGTTTGCTTCTCCCATTTTTTTTCCTGAAATTATGATCATTGCAATCTACAAGAAGTTATATCAACATGTGATTTCATCCTGCTGATATTCAGTAGTGATCCACTTATTATCCAGAGATATTTATATGATGGTCCAAAATATTATGAGGTGGCCTACTTCAAGATGTCAACTGTGCTGAAGAAACAAAGGCAATATCACCTGCAGTAAATCAGAAACTGAACAAAATTTAACCCCTGTGCATCATCCTTTGACCAGATCTAGCATGAAATCATCGCTACCACTCAACATTTGGGGATTGACTACTTCTAGTGCTTGCTTTCTAAGCAAATTAGATTAAAATTTGTTTGAGTTATTAAACTACTTAGAAATATCCAAATATATTGTTACAATTAACTTCCCAATGTCAAGATTATGGTGAAGGGTATTAATGAAAATCTAGAAGGTATTGTTTATGGGGTTCTCAGAAGCCATGATTCTAAGAAAGCTTCTCCAGTTTTGGATCAAACAAAACTTGTATGAATGAAATTTTGTTGTATTTTTATACTTCAGACAACCGGTCTAAAATGCAGCTCAGAGCATCTTCAGTCCTATGTCTTTTGGGGGCCCAAGCTTAACTGAGTTATTGCCTAAATGGTTAGTACTGTCCCGTCATGGCCAGGTAAGGTGTGTTGAAAGGATGCAAGAAAAAATAAAGATGAGCAGCAGCAGCACCAAATTTCTTTACTTAATCTTAATTTTTGTTCAAGCCATCACTGGATGAAAGGTTGTGTAAAAAAAAGATAAATAAAATGCACTTCACAGCACATACCAAGCCATGGCTTCTTGAAAAAGTTGAAGAATAAGGCAAAATGTGAGAAAATTATGAAAAAAGTAATATACATGGTGTGGGGAACCCTGGATATGGGGCAAACAGAGGTGAGCACTGCAGGATATGTGTGTGTGTTGGCAGTGAAACAGTAGACAGTACTTCGGGCACCATTTCACCTACGCCCAGCCCCATACGTAGAGTTGTTGTAATGTATCATCATTGCAACTAAATGTTAGTAACTGTGAATGTCCCTCTGTGAGATGGGGCAATGTAGTGTAGTATACAGGCCTATCAGAATGTAAAAACGTTGTTGCTACAGCTCTGTCTGTGCATACTACTCCTAAAACTCTGCAGCCTGAAGTAAAAGGTTACTTATCAGGGGTGGCAGTGACAGGATGATACTTATACTGGAAGTGTCCAGGGTGCCTCCAACTTGACATTTGCTGGGGGCCCTCAAAATGCTAACACCAGCTCCGTGTTGTAATGATATATATTGACTCATGCTGTGTTAACTTTCATTTGCTATGAGATCAAAGCATCTTTTAGAAAGCAAGTCTATTTTAGTAATGTTTTAAATGATTGCTCTTTCACTAAGTTGGAGTTGTCTGTGAGTGATAATAATAAGGTGATGGGTTGCTGGTTTGCCTCCCAAATTAGCTTTACTCTATAGGTCATGTAGTTGCACATGTGTTACTTCTATGTAAATATTTGTGCTTAGATCTTGTGTGTACTTGGGAGATATTTTTATGCAATTAGGACAACACATTTGGGTTTCAAAATGTTTAGTTACAGGTTATCATAGTAAAACCTGCTCAGACTGGAACAATGGAGGCTAAGGTGGCAAATTTTATTTTGAAATACCTAAACATTTTTAAAGTTTAACTCTGGATACTACGCCATACTCTAGACTTGAAGGATCACTCTTCACACACCTGGGCATATCTACATTGAAAGAAATCTCAAATACAATAGGATGTCTTCATTTATTTGATTCAGTTAATTTTCTCATCTGTAATAACACACATCTGATTCTACAACTATCTTTCTAGCCAAATCTGCAGGGTAAAAATTAATATTCTTTATATCCTCTCCTTTTTGTATTGCACTGAGATTCTGCCCTTGGTTTGCTTCTCCCATTTTTTTTCCTGAAATTATGATCATTGCAATCTACAAGAAGTTATATCAACATGTGATCTCATCCTGCTGATATTCACTAGTGATCCACTTACCATCCAGAGATATTTATATGATGGTCCAAAATATTATGAGGTGACCTACTTCAAGATGTCAACTGTGCTGAAGAAACAAAGGCAATATCACCTGCAGTAAATCAGAAACTGAACAAAATGTAACCCTGTGCATCATCCTTTGACCAGATCTAGCATGGAATTATCGCTACCACTCAACATTTGGGGATTGACTACTTCTAGTGCTTGCTTTCTAAGATCATATTGAGCACCTTCAAAGCAAACTAGATAAATAAATGAAGACATCCTATTGTATTTGAGATTTCTTTCAATGTAGATATGCCCAGGTGTGTGAAGAGTGATCCTTCAAGTCTAGAGTATGGCCTAGTATCACGAGTTAAACTTTAAAAATGTTTAGGTATTTCAAATTAAAATTTGCCACCTTAGCCTCCATTGTTCCACTCTGAGCTGGTTTTACTATGATAACCTGTAATTAATCATTTTGAAATGAAAATGTGTTGTCCTAATTGCATAAAAATATCTTCCAAAGTACACACAAGATCTAAACACAAATATTTACATAGAAGTAACACATGTGCAATTACATGACCTATAGAGTAAACCTAATTTGGGAGCAAACCTGAAACCCATCACCTTATTATTATCACTCTTAGACAACTCCAACTTAGTGAAAGAGCAATCATTTAAAACATTACTAAAATGGACTTGCTTTCTAAAAGGTGCTTTGATCTCATAGCAAATAAAAGTTAACACAGCATGAGTCAATATATATCACTACAACACAGGGCTGGTGTTAGCATTTTGAGGGCCCCCAGCAAATGTCAAGCTGGAGGCACCCTGGACACTTCCAATATAAGTATCATCTGTCACTGCCACCCCTGATAAGTAACCTTTTACTTCAGGCTGCAGAGTTTTTGGAGTAGTATGCACAGACAGAGCTGTAGCTACAACATTCTTACATTCGGATAGGCCTGTATAGTACACTACATTGCCCCATCTCACAGAGGGACATTCACAGTTACTAACATTTAGTTGCAATGATGATACGTTACAACAACTCTACGTATGGGGCTGGACGTAGGTGAAATGGTGCCCTAAGTACTGTCTACTGTTTCACTGCCAAAACACACATATCCTGCAGTGCTCACCTCTGTTTGCCCCATATCCAGGGTTCCCCACACCATGTATATTACTTTTTTCATCATTTTCTCACATTTTGCCTTATTCTTCAACTTTTTCAAGAAGCCATGGCTTGGTATGTGCTGTGAAGTGCATTTTATTTATCTTTTTTTTACACAACCTTTCATCCAGTTATGGCTTGAACAAAAATTAAGATTAAGTAAAGACATTTGGTGCTGCTGCTGCTCATCTTTAGTTTTTCTTGCATCCTTTCAACACACCTTACCAGGCCATGATGGGACAGTACTAACCATTTAGGCAATAACTCAATTAAGCTTGGGCCCCCAAAAGACATAGGACTGAAGATGCTCGGAGCTGCATTTTAGAGCCTTTTTTCCACCTTTTAACCTAATGGTGGCCTGAACAAAAATCATGAGTAAGAAAACAATTTCAGTTGTTTTTCTTTCAATGAAGATATAAGTTGTGTCCATGGCTTAATGTTTAAAAGTGAAAAAATAGTAGCTCACAGTAACCAAAAAAGACAATTGTATGTGAAGTTACACAAAATCCTGTCTGGGAATACTGCCTCTCCCCAACTCACCCCACAGAAAAAAGCAGTCACTGCCTATGCATCTCACTGGTGTTAGGTTGGGATGAAAGCAAAAGTTTATTTATTTTATTTATTTATTTTTACATTCGTTGACCGGGTTAGTCTAACTGGATGCATGTCCATTTTCAGCAGAGGCCTGGGGAGATAAGCTCCACTTAAAAAGATTAACAAAAAGATTAACATAAAATGATTAACATATAAATGCATGCACAGAAATTATTTACAGATTATTGCATAACATTTCAATCGTTGAATACAAAAATTATTACAGAACATTAGATACATTTGCTAGAAACTCTATTCTCAAGGAATTTTTTTTTTTTTTTTTTTTTGTGGGTAGAATAAGGAACAGATATGGACTAGTCCATGAAAGTAAAAGTAATGGATGAGAAATACTGGGTCCGCAGTGATGATGATAGCAATGCCATTTTTGATTAGTCTGGGCTTATACAGGGGCATAACCAGTGTGTTTTCAGGTAAAGTTTCAATTTTTGTTTAAATAGTGATAAAGAGGACAGTTATGTCAGTCCATTTGGAAGTTGGTTCCAGTATTTTCCAACAGCATTAGAGAACAGAGAGTCACCAGAGATATTGTTGAATATACTTGTGGATACTAGTAATTTCTTGGATGAGTGTACAGTATTAAGGTTTTTATATATGGGGTAAAAAGGTTTGATAGTATTGGAGTTCTAGTTGGTTGGAAGAGGGGTTTATGGGCAATGGTAAGTTGGTTATAATGGAGTTGATTTTGTAGCTCAAGCCAGCCTAGTTGTTTCAGATTATGACAGTGGTGGGTCCTGAAAGAGGAAGATGTGGCAAATCTAGCTATGTTATTATAAGAGTTTGACAGCTTGTTGAGGTTGTTTTTAGTCAGATTTGTGTATATGGATGAAGCATAGAGGAGTGTGGAGATTAAATGGGTATGGGCAATAGAAGTTCTGGCTTGTGAAGTAAGGAATGGCTTTATCCTATAAAGGGAGCCCAGTTTCCTATTTACAGTTTTTATAGTATTGTTAATGTGAGTTTCATAGGTAAGGTTGTTATCTATTGTTATACCTAGAAGTTTACGTTAGGTCTGGAGATATAATGGTACCGTTATTGGATAGGACTGAGAAGTTTATTGGGCTGGACTTGCGGGTGGGTGTGAAGAGCAATAGTTTTGTCTTTTTGGGGTTCAAAAGGAGGCATCGTTGTAAAAAACAGTTTTCTACTATAGTAAACATTTTCTGGGTTCAGGACTGGAGTTCAGATGAGGATTTAGCTGAGCAGATGATTGTAGAATCATCTGCATATTGAATACAGGTAGCTTGAGTAATTGCTAGGTGAAGGTCATTTATATAGATCGAGAATAGTCCACAGTCATGTATTTCAAGTAACTGTTGTCATACATATGCATAGTATACCTCCAGACTCCTCACCCTACCTTCCTACGACCAAATGACAGCCATCTGTATATGTGCTTGATGTGTGATTGGAAGGAAAGTGAAAAAATAGTGATTACAGTACTTCATAATTTGTGCAGGGCTAGTGTGCTCTCTAAGAGCAACAAAGTAGAATAAGGACATTCTTTGTACACTTTTCAGGTATGTGAGACAAGTAAAACAATGACCACACTGTAACCAGTTCCAACACAATCTATAACAACCTCTGTGCATACTTCTAAAGTTTAATTGTGATGAAACTTAAAGTAGTAATGATCACATCCCCATTCTCAGCCCTCCACACTACCTACAGCAACCTTCTATACACACCCCTGAGCAGGACTGGTTTTAGAATGGGTGGCAGTTGAGGGCAGAGGCCACCACTAAGTCCAACTCAAAATCCATATGTACATTCTGGGGTGTAGGGGCCACCAAAGCCATACAAAGCCATACATGCTGTGATATATGCATACAAATAAGGGTCTGAATGTTCTGTGAAGACTTTATGCCTTATTTTTAAAAGTAAATTACATGTAAACTGCATTATTTTACTGCTACTCAAAAGAGTTATGTATGAGCCCAGCATTAGTGTGCATGCAAATATAAAAGTCAGTGATATTTTAACACACACAAATACATGCACATACTCTTCACATCCACCTTCACGAAAACCATGGGAATTCCACTTCACCTGCTGATTGAGGTGCTGTAGGAAATTGGAGCACATGGGTCGAGATGCACACACACACACACACACACACACACACACACACACACACACACACACACACACACACACACACACACACACACACACCATACTTCTCAACCTCTTAGTACAAGACATCTGGCCAAAGCTGGACAAAATGGGAGGACAAAGGCTCAAAAATAGTGACAGATTTTAAATATTGTGCTTATAAACTTAGAAAGTTGCTAGAGTAACATGGCTTCTGTCAACATAAAGTTTCTTAAGGATATAAAGCCTAAAATTCAAATGTATGTGATTGATTAGTTACTTCAATCCTCAGATCATCCCAGTGATTTGTCAGAATTCCACAAATTTTATGTGGAGTAAACCAAATATATGAGGCAAAAATCTGGACAATTAAAGGCATGACACACAGTTGGGAGGGGGGGGGGGGCATGAGAACTCTGCAATGAAAAACACAGCTAAGAATTCAACCTGAGCAAAGCACCATGAAATGACAATGGTGTTTACTGTGCCCCAGAGGCAATGAACAGTTGCTTTCACACACATCCTCTTCCTGCTAAACCGCCAATGCCAGGTACCTATCATATGTAAAGTCTGTTTGCACTGGTAAGGAAAAGAAAATACATTTCTTAAAAACACTGCAACCATACCCCCCTTCACACACACACACACACACACACACACACACACACACACACACACACACACACACACACACACAGTGTAATACGTATGCTGATGATCTTTGTGCTAGAAAGTGAAATATATTGTATCCAGCTTGCTAGTCTTACACTGCAAGTCACACAAATACAAAGCCATAGCAATGCTGGTTTTACAGGTCTATATTAGATCAGTGAATGCTTAAAAAAGTGAACGCTGATTGATTGAATTTATGTGAGCGAATGTTTAAAATATCGAAGCAACAGAAACCCAAATTTTTTCCTAGGGAAAGAATTCGGTTGTCCATTTCTGTTGCTTTGGTATTTTCAGTGCTGTGGTGGAAAGTTACGGGTCGGATTCAGGTAAGTGTGCGATTGTGTGGATGTGAGTGTTGGGGTGGGTTAGGTGAGTTAGGATTAGGATGCTGGTTAGGTATGTGTTAGATTGTGTGGACGTGAGGGTTAGGGCAGGTTAGGTGAGTTAGGGTTAGGGAGCGGGTGAGGTGAGTGTGCGATAGTGATGGACCTTAGGATTAGGGTTTGGGTTAAGGTAAGTGGATAGTTAGTGGTGTGTGTATAGTTTAGTGTAGTGTTAGGTGCCAGATTTTAGGTGTATGTGTGTGGATTGCTGTTTGTTTGGTGTGCTTGTGTTGTGTGTATGTGTTTTGGATCAATGATTTTTTTCCCTAGGAAAAAAAAATCGCTGATCTGACAGTTTGAGATTGTAAGCTTTCGCTTACATGTTTGATCAATCAGCATTCACTTTTTTAAGAATTTGCTGATCTAATATAGACCCGGTTTTACACTGATTTCAGAAACTGACAGTACATTGTGTAACATTAATACTGCCACACCAAGAGTAACTTGTTTAGCAGTCAAACAGCAGAGGTTAGTCACTTGCATTTGCCTCACTAAGGAGTAATGCTTACCTGTTACTGTCCCATCATTTTTCACTGCCCCTCATAAAAAGTTTGATAGTTATTACTTCAAAATGCATGTTGACACAAAATGTGTTATTCAGTTACCTTTGTAAGTGAATTAGAGTAATATATAAAACATGTATTTGATTTTGAACCTTATAATTTGAGTTATATTATCTGTTAAGTATTTGAATCCTTGTATACATTGCTCCCTCACAATTGCTGTATAACAGCAGCTATGGAATCTTTTAAGAAACATAATCAAGGTACACAGGCACAGTTGCAAAAGTTAAGCAAGCTCATTAATCTTGTACTGGACTTTAATTTGGCAAACACTACGAACAAAAAACTGGTATAGCAATGGAGGCTGCCATGGCTCCCAGCATAACTAACATAGCCCTGGGCAAGTGGGAGGAGGACTTTGTGTTAAACAACACAGACTACATGCAGCATATCATATGCTATTTATGTTATATTGATAACATCTTTATTGTGTGGGAAGGCGACACCTTACAGCTTGGACATTTTATCACTTACCTCAATCCAACAACCCTCTTCCTGAGGTTTATCTCTTCCCATAGTCATACTTCAACGACTTTCTTAGATATGAAGATTTCCAAGGACACTAACAGAATCACCACTGATCTATTCAGAAAACCAGCGAGGGTTAACTTATTACTCCACAGTAAAAGTCTGCATCCTGCAAAAACCAAGTATAATGTAGTGAAGTCCTAGGGCTATAGATTAGCTAGAATTACCACAGAGATGGAACCATTTTTGAGAAACCTGAACTACTTAGAGAATGATTTTCTAGTGACGGGCTATGAAAGTCAGATGTTAAAAAACATCCTGGAACCCATTACAAAACTGAAAAGGACTGAAGCAACATTCTCCTACTGGGGAGGTTGAGTGAAGGTAAGAAATTCCACAGAGAATAACAAATGCAAAAATAGTTGCATCCGGGTCTATATTACCAGATCAAATGTTTAGGTTATCAAACACCTAAACACTGAACTGGTAATATCGAAACTAAAAACTGCAAACAGCATAGGGAAAGACTTCTGTTGGCCACAAAAAAACAACTTTAAACCCAAACAAAGTAGGGGACTTCACCCCCTACACCCCCCGACGTGGGCAGCTGTGCCCCCCACAACCCCCCAACTAAATATACCAACTCCGAGATCACTCTACAGTAGACAAAATGGCACAATCTGGCTAACAGACAAGGGAATTCTTTCCCTGCGTAAAATCGGCCGTTCCTGTTTTTTTGTTTTTGATATTACCAGTTTGATGTTTAGGTATTCAATAACCTAAACATTCAATCTGGTAATATATACCCGCTGCATCCTGACATACACTTTGGATTATCACAGTATCAAAAATGTTATTGAAGAAAACTGGGCCATTGTCACAGGAAACTCTTTTCTGATTAACATCTTAGGTGAAACCTCATCCTTTGTTTACAAGAAGGCCATGAACATTAGAAGTTTTGTTAAATTTAAACCAAGACTATATGAGAGAAACACTAAAAGATGTGAAGCTAATTGTACTTTTTGTATATTTATACAGCAAGATAATAGTTTTTATTGCCATTATTTAAAGAAAATCATTAAGGCCAGTGCAGGGGGTGACTGTAACACTACAAAATTAATTTACAAGGCACAGTGCAATGAATGTGATGTATTTTATGTGGGCAGGACTGTAAATAAATTTAGGCATAGGATTTCATGTCATCTGGCAGAAATCCACTCTCGATGTAAAAATAATGCACTAGCGAAACACCTTGCTCTTCATAAAAGACAAACAGGTTTTAAGTTCCAGATACTAGATTGCATAGACATGGGTGATCCTGAAGAGACATCCCGAATATGCTGAAGAAACGTGAACTCATGTGGCAATTAAAGCTGAACTCCTTTAGGAAGCCTGGACTAAACTGTTACTGTTCACTTAAAAGTGTACTGGAACTTAGACAATTGCCATATTGTTTACATGACTAATTTCATTTTATTTTATTTTATTTTATTCTTCCAGTTGGTTTTAAATACCATGTTAAATCAGTTTTAATTTAAGTGTATATTTTGTTTCCATCATCATACATTTTTTATTTTTTTGTTCTTTTTTTCTATTTTATTCAAAATGATGTGTAATAACAATACTAACTAATTATACAATAATATTTTTGTAGATAGTTTTTAGGGTTCTTGTACACAGACCTGAAGAAGTCTAGAAGGACAAAAGTGATCTTTGTTAACAATAGGTTATGGAAATAGAATATGATTTTTACAATGGATTTTTTGCATGCAAAGTGTATATGTATATTTTTATATATATATAAATATATATATATATATATATATATATATATATATATATATATATATATATATATATATTTTTTTTTTTTTTTTTGTTTTGTTTAGATTGGCAAATGGTCTAAGGTTTATATATTTCCAGCCATGTGGTATATTGTCTTGGATAAAATCACAGACTTAATAATCTGGTTAAATGAGAGGTACCACATCATTATTAATTTTATTTAAAGTACATAAGGGTTATATTCTTATGACAGCTACTAGGCAGGGCAGGACCAGCTTGAATGTCACACTGATGGGAGAAGAGATGTGAATTTAACATGTATATCAATTAGTTGAAGGTTGGGCGTCAAGCTGGCACCTCGGCGTTTCGTAAAAAAAAATCTACTGCCAATCATTAGTGGACCGGAGTTCCGCTGTGGTGACCCTTTACCGGGAAAAAGCCGAAAGACAAACAACAACATCAATAATACTGTTTTACAGCACAATAAACCACTCCCTTGCCTGGTAAAAAGTATATATATGGTTAGAAAGCTTGTGAGAAACCTATTACTCTGTTATTTTTGTTTTATATGGATCGCTTGTCCGTGTACTTAATAAAGGATTTTCGACTGGAAACAGACTGCCTACCCTGCTTGGATTACTTTCAAATACTTAGTAATTCTGCACAATATTTCAAATTATATATTTTTTATTTTTTTTTATTTAGGACAACTTTAAGTTCGCTACTTCTACTACCATTATCTGATCTGATTAATATATAGTGATTAACTAGATATATATGGATTGAAAATCTTCCGCACAGAGAAGTTTCTTACACTGTTCTATGTATAAAACTCCCATTCCTTGGAAGAGAAAACCATCCCTGAAGATCATGACCATCACCTTTTCTTAAAATTCAAGGTAAGCACTGAGAACAGTCACTCTGGGCTGTTAATTTCTAGCTTTACCTTTCTCAGGCTCACTCAAGTGATTACTATGTTTATCCTAACAGGGTCATATTACAACCTCGTGTTTGATAAAGTGCATAACTGGAACATTAATATGTTTTCTCCTCATTTTTTTCCAACCAGTAGCATTTTTTATGGGGTCCCCACCCAGTCAAGGATTATTATTAAAAAGAATATAAAATGTAAACATATAACATATAAAGAACACAATACAATAAATTTATTTCAATAAAAACCTTAAAAATTTTTTTTAAAAATTTTATCAAAAACAAAAAAATTTAACAATTATGGTTTTATATTTCTTTGGAGTTTTTGAATTTGAAATTTGTAAATTTGGTTTCTTAGAAATGTGGTGATTTAAACTACAGGCATCTAGTCTAATTTGTCACAGGTATCCTTCCAACCATCTATGCCTGTTGACCACATCCCCACCACCCCAATCACTTTTTGAGCACTAAGATCAAATAAAAAATAAAGATTTGCACAAATGCACTTTATGTACATAGCACACAATGTAGTGATTTTAAAAGTTTTTTTTTTTTGTAATAGGCCGGGTAATTGATTGTGTGGAAACAGAATGACTAGATGCCCTAGATCCCCAGGTTTAATGACCACACATTTATCAAACCAATTTTAAAAAACTCAGATCAAAAGATATAATTGTAATAACACACACATTTTTTGATATGTTTTTCATAAAAATTTTTAAAAAAAGGTTTTAATTGAATAAAGTTTTTATTTTTTGAAAAAATCAATTGTATTGGGACTAACAGTAATATATTAGAATAAATTTCAACCAAGAACAATGATGGTATTTAAAAATGTGATGAGATGTAAGCTTGATTGACTCTGATGATGCTCCTTGTTGTTTGGCTTAAAGCATTCTAATTGTGCTATTATTAAGACACCTGCAGCAACAGGTATTGCAGGTGCCTAAAGCTGGCTATGTGTTAGTTTTAGTGGACAGAATCACCACCAGCAGGATTTAACTAAGTCATTGGTACTATGTTAATAGTAAAACATTCAATTAATTTGTGATACCTGTTACTTGACAAAACAATGTTACTATAATCCAGAGATATCTTTGAATTTTAAAGGATATATAAATAAGAGTTAAGTACATAAAGCTGCTGTACCAGCTTTTGTTGGTTTGACAAACAAGTAACAAAATATCAAAATGACAATTTTCTGTAGCTGGGGGCCCCCATTGACCACGGGGTTCACTGGTGCCTAAAGGCAGCTATGATCATGAGGAAAAATATAAAATATATGCTTGAGTACCATGCTTCAACACATAAGCAAGCAAGCAGCTGAGACTTGGGCAGATGACCAGCATCCTGGTGACATTGTTGCTTTCATATCTATGTATATCAGTATCAAAGTAATGGGTGAACTTAGCTACATAACAATTGTACACTAATTTTCAAGCTCTTATACCCTAGCCACTGTCCTCTGCTTGGACTTCTACTTACCCTCACTCCTTACTCAAATCTTCTTCACTTGAACAAGGTCATGTCTCTCTATATTTCTGTTTATATCATGTGTGAAAAAAAAAAAAAAAAAAATATATATATATATATATATATATATATATATATATATATATATATATACACATATGGGTCTATGTCAGAAGATCAACATTTCAGAACATCAATTTTAAAAAGGTCAGTACCACATGGACAACATTTTCAAATGTCTAAGGTATAACAAATACCAAAAACATTGTCTGCACCCCCAAGCCTCCTGTTAATTATATATACCAGCTCTGAGATTGCATTATAGTGGGGAAAGGGGCAAATTCACCAATCCCCATTGTAATACAATCTCTTCACAGTCTTCCTACCCTAGTAAATATTCAGTGTTTTAGAATGTTGAGTATATGCTCTTGTCCTTTTGAAAATCGACATTTTGAAATGTTAATCTTCTGACAACAGACCCATTAAATCACTCTGGTATCAGAACCAGATGTTACCCTTCTAGTTACCCTCTTGAGATTAGCTTAAGACTATTCGGGAGTATTTCCACACCTGGAATGGTGAAAATGATGCTAGTGCCTTTTATAAAATGGTTAGCATTATTTTTTTGGTGATTTACAGAAACTGTATGGCATGTAGTTTTATCCACACCCTCAATGTGTTTGCTTTAAAAATTTTCTTGAATATAATACCACTGAAAAAAGTAGATTTTCACAGCTATTTATTGAAGCATACAATGATCATGTGATAAGATTTCCCCACTCTAATATGGCTACACTATTTAAGTGAAGATATTTAAGGTAGTGGGCAAAGCCCAGTACTGTGGGAGGGCAGTTTGTATGTTGCTGATTTGGTTATTTCATTTACTTTTTCTTACATTTTCATGGTGGCAATTTTATTCTTTGATTGGGGTTCATAGCGTTGTAAATGTTGTGGCTTTACTACCCTCCTATAGCAATGTTAGATAAAATTAAAAGATTCTTATTTATTTGCTTAATTACTTACTTTGTGGTTTGTTCTGTTAAAGCAAACCCACTCAAGGAATGCTCCACCCTAAATTCTTCAGAGTCATGCACTTTGTTTTAAAATCTTTGCATATGGAAAACAATGTTTCACCTGATGTACAGTCATTCTGAACTAACTCAACTGGTTCTGAAGCATATAGAAAGAAATATCCTACTGTAACTGCATACTTCTGAAAGAATTAAATGGATGGTCATAGGTTTGTAGTTAACTACTATCTTGTGGGCTATTTTCAGCCTGTCCAATTTATTTGTTGATACTTGAAAAAATCTATTCCATTTGTTGTTAAATTGGCCTTAACCATCCCACAGATGATATTTATTGCCCCTAGTCAGAATAACTGGGATCATACCATAGGTAATCCAAGGGAAAACCATGCATAGTGTAAAACATTTAGAAGCTGCCTCTGTCTATTAGTAGTACAGGGGGCACTCCTGAGGTAAATTTTATTTTTCCCATCCATAGATTCAAGTTGTGTTTGAAAATGGATGGGTATGACCTTTGTTTTACGTGGATGGGTAATCTGTTCTTGAGCAGCAGTGCTGTCTGCAAGATGTACCTGCCCACCAAACCATTCTGATGATGTTGAAGAGAAGGTTTAGATCCCTAGACTGAGTATTTCTAATGACATTTAACTCACTGATATGTGGTAAGTCAGTCAGTATTGGGTCAGAGGATAGCTTGGGAGTCTGTAGAATGCAGACCATAATAACAGGATGTAGAATCGGTCTATTAAGACACATTGTTTAGGCCTTATATACTTTTGGGAAAGTATCTCTGTGGGCATTCCAGTTGTTGCATGTGTCTGGGTATATACGAAGTGCTATTATGCTCTATGATTGGCCTAATAAGGGCTATGTAAAGGCAGACAATGAACTAGACAAAATCCCTTTGTTTGTAAGCTGTGCAATATAAAAGGACTTTCATATGACAATGGAAGCATGTTGGTTGAAAGCTAAGTCATTGTCTACTTAAGTTCCAAAATCACAAACAACTAGATCAACTCTTAGGTGTGTATTGTCAATGTGGTAGTTCCCCAGGGTAGATAACATGTTCTGCTATTTATTTTCAGTCCAGTATTTTAGCACCCTTTATTTATTTGGGACAAACTTTCCTGCAGAATAGCCAAGTCATCTGGAGATTTAATGACTGCTCCTAGCCTGCAGTTATCTGCAGTCTTAGCCTTGGCCCTTTGGCATCAGTTCTTACTTCACAGAAGAAGATGCTGAACAGGAGACGTCACAGCACATAAACCTGGGAGGCTGCACTTGTGACTGGTCTCTTAATGGAGGTAACTTCACCATTTTAATTTCCTGCTTCCTATCTGTGAGCCTGTTGGCAAGCCAGTTGATGACCTAGGAGTTTATTCCCAGTTTATTTAGCTTTTCTCCTATGCCTCAGTGGGGTTGTGTGACAAAATATTTTGCCAGACTTAAGTATGTGATGTGTACCGTTTTACCTATATTCATTACTTTGGTGACTTTTTCAAAAAAGTAAAAAAAACTATAGCAGGTTGACTAAGCATGACCTTGCAAATCCAAAGTGTGATGGGCGTAGTGTTTGGTGGTTCTCTATGTTCTTATTGATTAGTTCCATGATAAGTCTTCCCATGGCTTTACATGAGAGGCTGGTCAGACATATGAGTCTATAATTGCCTGGGTCTGTGGAAGGTCTTTACTCGTATGTAAGGGAATAACTGTAGCTGCTGTTCATTCTCCTGATACAAAACTTGCATGGAAGCTAAGATTGAACAGTGGTATTAGGTGGGTCATTAAATCGTACTTCATACTGTTTCAGACACATCCAAGGATATTGTCAGGAACCATCGATGCAGTATTTTTAGCTTCTGATAGCATTTTTAGAATTTGGTTTTGATAGACAGCTGGAGGCAAGCCAGTTTCAGGCATATCTTGAAGGACAGATTTAGGGGAGATAGAACTGAATTTATCAGTCATTAGGTTTGCTATGTCTTCAGACACAGTATAGGTAACATCATTCACAATCAGCTCAGCACATCGCTGCACTCAGCTTTTGAAATTATGAATGTAGCTAAAAATGAGTTGTGATTGTTTTTATTTTGGGTAGCTATTTTATCCTCTGACTTAGTTTTTGTAAATTTTCTTATGTTCCTAAGTTGTTTGCTTATTTCAGTGATGAGAGCTCTAGCATTCTGGGAATTACTCTTACCTTTGGACAAAATGCTCTTTCTATATTGGTGTCTATCTTGTTACAAAAGCACAAAGTATAAATGTTAATCTCATCTACTCTATTAAACCCTGTCTTTTGCAAACATCATTGGAAATTAATTTTACTGTCTAATAAAAAAAAAACTCTTTGGAATTGTCTGCAGCAGTCAAGAGCCACTTATCAAAGCTTGTTCTGATAACCTGCTCTAAGAAATTGATCTGCATGATTTAAAAGCTAAATATTAAACCATAACCAAAGTATGCCATGGACTCCTTACTAGAGTTTCAACTCTTTAAAGAATTTCAAGCTTTGCTATTTTTGGGTATTTATGCTGAATTTCAAGGGTAATTTCTGAGCACCTTCTCTACAAACATCAGTAACTTGTGTCTTCCAGGTGCATATCATTTGGTGATTCTATATTCAGTGGTAATAAAAGCTTGAATAATTTATATCCTTTCTAATACTCCACAATAGATAAAAAACTAACAAGTAAAATGTTGCTGTAATGAGAGGAAAAGTCTAATATGCTGAGACATTTGAACATGCTTGGAAATGGATCAGATCAATTACAGATTATTTTATTTTAAAAAATGTTTTGATAAGCCTCCATCTCATAATGACTTAATGCCAAAGTATTATTTCTGTACTACAACTGCACAAAGGCTATGTTTATATAGGGCTATGATTATATGTCCATTGATGTCACCCATGTTACAGATTATAGCTTTAAGGCTGAACATCTGTTATTATCTTTAATTGGTAACATTTGTCAAACCATGATAATTTTTTATCCTTTTAAAACCATATATTTTGTTTTTATTTTTGCAACGTATTGGTATGTATGTTAACCTACACAATATCTCAGAAATTCAAAAATCTAAGCATGGAACAATATTTGCATTTCTAATATTTTGTTAAAGAAATATAACAGAACTTTTGTTTGCACTGTTCTAAATGCCATAAAATTAAATTATAAATGAGAAATGAAACTGAACAAAGATCAGTCTAAATAGTTTTATAGCACTATCATGACCACCTCAGATGTATTTTTAGGATTTAACATCTGGTAATATTCAGATACAAAAGCATAAGAAAGTACTAAAATATTTGTGCTATACATGGTACTAGCCATTTTGTCTCCTTTTATTCTCTGTTACTACCAGTGGACCATATCAAAAATACATTTATCTTCCATGTACACTGTCATTTGCAGTTACATATGGCTTGCTTTCATTGCAGATGGTAGATATTAGAGGACTTATAGCTTGCTTATCTGAAGTACTACACATTTAGAGTTGCCGCAGCACATCAGATGAATTCTTCTAAGAGTTAATAAATATTCCCAAAAAATCAAGTGCACATTATAAAAAAGTGCATGCTTTACTGGCAAATAAAATACAATCATTTGAGTAGTTATGTTACACATAGTTAACGTGGAATCTTCCTCCTGTATATGTACTAAAAGATGATGATACTAAGCATAAATTGTCATTTAACATGTTATACAGGTGTGCACGGGGGGGTGGAGGACCTCCTGCTAGTAAACAGTGATTAATCAGAAACAAGGCCAAGATTCTTATTATTAATTGCAGGGTCATGTGATTAAAATTATTCTGTATGTATAATCTGCATACTATTCTAGTAAAGCTTAGCAATGCTCAATAATAACATACCTCTTGTTATTAGTCTCTAGCATTCAGACAAGTTAAAATATATGTGAAGGTATATGCATATGTGTGTATTTGTGCATGTTTAGGGGGGTGCTAATGTTGGCAAAGTCAGATGTAATTCTGAACTAAGATTACTGCAGGAGTAATTATTTGAAATCCATGCTTACAATTATACTATGTTCTTAATTCCTTTTATTTTCTGTTCATAGAAATCCTATTCTTCCAAAACCCCCATGACAGAAACTGCAGTTTTCTCAACACACTGATGCTTTACTGAAATCAACTGCATAATGTCTTGTCAGCCAAGTTGCACTCCAGTCACAAAAACAAAATCAAAGCTTACATGGGAAAACAGAAATTGAATACTAACCTTTACTAATTGCATCACTGTAGTTACATCTTTTGTTTTTATTACATTATTTATTTGAAAGCATGTCTTTTAAAGGAGAACCATTAACCCATTCAAACTGCAGAGACTGCTAGCTTTAATAACAAAGTCTTGAACCATGGGGTTGGAACAGCATGGGGATTATTCATTTCTGTGAGTTAGTAGGAATGTTTGGGGAAGGGGTGTGGGGGCTTCCATCAGGCAAACATGTTTTCTGTTGTATTGTATTCTCTACACTGTGTTTAGTTAAAGAAAATAAAACATTTAGAAAGTTTTGAAAAGCAAAGCTATGATTCATGTTTTTTTTTTTCTTTATAAACATATCTCAACATTTCTCCTACACCTGATGAAACAATTTAGGTAGAGAGTGCATTTTCAGACAATAAAAAGCATTGTTCATATACAGCACTGTGAAAATATCTATACCATTTAACTGATGTATTTATTCACTAGTTCCACAAAGGCAATATACTAAACCACTTAAACAGTCCATAATCTGATACAGTCAATAAGGATTGGCATTGTTTAGTTAAAGGGATAACACAAGTATGCACAGTTAACCTGTCATGGTAATGGGTGAATTCTGAATTATCCATCACAGTCATACCATGATGGCGTTATGCCAATGGATCTCCATATATTACAAGCAAAAGACTTAAAAAGAAAAAAAGCAGCAGCATTATTATTTTCCCTGGAATTTATTTTCCCCCATAATCAAATGTTTTAAATGTATTTCTCTGACTATGCGTGTTTTTAATTTGATTGCATTTCACAGCATGGCTGTCCATACTGTTATTTCAGGGTCTTTTTTTTCATTTGCAGACATTGGAGATGACTTGTAAATATCGTTTGAATTAAGGCACCATTATCAGTTTCATAAACTGGATCTAAGCAGTAATACTTTCCTAAATACTACAATATTGGCCCTTCCATAGTTTCAATAATGGTATCAAGTTAATGTGTGTTTTCTTCTCAGTTTCACATCAGCATGGTTTCATGGCTAACTTGCATGTTTCCTTACGTAGTGTGTGTTTTATGATGCCATATTATATACATAGCCAGTCTGACTTATTTTCATACTTCCTATAACTGCAAGGCCTCGGTGATATAATACAGCAAAAACCCATTTTACACGGTGGATTATTCTGAGTTTTAATCATTTGTGCTACAACTAAATCATAAAGTCTGAATGATCAGCACCCTGGAACTAAGGTGAACATAACTGTTATATACACTAACAGATTATTATATTACATAGTGTTTTAAAAACATTTTTTAAAATTAAATCCATCTTTTTCATACCAGTTAAGTGCACTGTTCAGTATACATATTACATGTGAAATGACAGACTGATAGATAAATATAGCTTTCCAATTGCACTGAGTTTCAGGGGTTTTCGTTTCAGATGTCAATTTTGTACTAAAACAAGTTTAAATGAATATAGCTTCCATGATTTTTATTGTCCTACAGCTGACAATTTACTTCATTCTTTTTTGAATGTTATTTCCGCTTTTGTACATTTAAAGGTCAAGTTGTGCTGTACTCAGTTTTGACATTCTGTAAGTGAATTGTATTCCTGATGCAATTCCAAAGGACATTCTATACAAGTTGTAACACAGATGACAACCCCTGTGTCATACTGGATTCGAAGGTTACAATGAAAATAATACTCAGAAAAAGTATTTTTAAGAATAATAAAGATTTACTTTTTATAGATATAGGCTAATTTCAGCAAATGCAAATCCTGGAGGCATTTTATTCTTCAACTTGAAGTGCATATTTGGTTAGGAATATGGTTTTGTTAGTGCATATTGTGGATAAAAGATGGTATCATTTTGTTTACATCCACTTATTTCCCCTCAGCAGTTTTAATGCTTTTTTTACTCTGAGTGATATTTGCCACAGAAAAATCACAATTTCTTTGTATCAAAGCTAACCATGTCATAAGCAACACACCGTGACATTACCTTAAATAACACCACATGCTGGTGTTATTTAAGGGTTCGAGCATGTGGCAAACAAACATTTTCACTATTATATTATGACTTATTCATCAAAATAATGAAAAATAAAGATTGTTGCACTTAACACTTATTATATTAAATTTCCCTCATCTGAATAAGCAAGCTCCCCATCCTAAAGCATATATATGGCAACATAAACTCTGAAATTTACCAGTAAAATAACAGCATTATAGCCATCAGGTGAGCTTTTATTAAAACAACATTTGCATACTGATGAAATCAGAGTTATTCATTTCTTGTTTAGCTGACTGTTGCATATTTTTAATGGGCAATTATGTTTTTACCTATGGCAAAACCTTTCATTTTCCTGACTGCAATGGGCACTGTACATAATAAAGATGCAGGCACTGATACAGAATGGTGATAGTAGATGCAACACAGTTTAGTAATTCTCAAAATGAAAGTGGCCAAGCACAGAATATATTTTGCAATACAAGGCTGCCACATGCATGCATTAAACATAAACAAAGATGTGGGCAAATAGAGACATGACACACAAACATAGGCATGCAGATGACTGAGAGAAACATTTAATTGTAAACTGGAGGAAAATTAGAACATATAAAAAAGTGTGGTGCTCTTAAAAAATGTCACCTGCAAACAGTGCCGTAAGCTCAGCTTCTATCCAAGTCATATAACCTGCACATGAAACATGCAGTGGGCAGATCACTATACCTGGCAAATGTCATATCCATTCATTTTAGGCCTAGGAAACAAGAGACAAAGGAAAAATAATGAGCCATACTGTGAACACAGAAGGCGTTATAAGAGATCTGGGAACACAGTTGACAGCAACCTCTCTTTTGACCACCACATTGCCACTGTGGTCAAAAAGTCCTTCTATGTGGCACATCTCATTACTAAGGGTTTTGCATCCAAGAAGAAAGAGGTCATTGTCTACCTCTACTCTTCTCTCATTAGGCCAGTCATCGAGTACAATGCCCCATTTTGCATGTACCTCACTAGACACCTGCAACAATTAGAGAGGCCACAAAAGTACCTCACAAAGAGGATCCTAGGCCTTAAACACTTGTCCTATAGGGACAGACTCAAAAAACTCCAACTATTCTCTGTCTCATATCGCCTCCTTAGAGGCGATCTCTGTTTGACATACAAAGCCATGTCTGATCCAGCCCTGTTAGAAATGCTACATCTGAAGCAATCCCAATCCCTTCACACCACGCGCTCAAGAGACCTCAACCTCATTACCACAATCAACAGAACATGCTGGAGGAACAGGTTCATAACTCAGAGACTGCCCATGCTATGGAATAGACTTCCCATACATGTCAAACAGCACACCTCACTGGCCCTCTTCAAGAGAAATCTTGATGAGTGGATGGGAAATAGAAAATTCACCCCGGGATCACTTCAGTAGCTCTACTCGACAGAGGCATTGGGAGCTAAGGTCGGGTGGCACGATGCCAGGGTAATCCTATGGGCTAGACTTGTAAAGGCTCCAGGGCCATTAGCCTAGTACACACCTATGAACCTATGAACCTATACCACAATGACATGGTTATACCAAGCAAGATTCATCTATTACCATCTGACAAAAAAATTACAATAAGTTGTGCCAAAATCTATGACCACTTGGATTTAAAGATAGGACGGTCAGACTGCTGGGGGATGTACTCCCATACTGACCAATATGTGTACTGCAGTACAGCATAATATATTAAGAGTGCTGTGTCTTTCAGGTGCCACCTTTTTGAAACGATATTAAAGTAAGATCCCTAACTGAGTTACAGATGGCTCAGGTGAATGTTAAAGATCTTATGGAACAGGCTGATAAATAGCAGGAATCAAACATTAAAATATCTTAGTTGCTCAGAGTTGTACTACTTTGCTCACAAAGCAAACCTCATAACCTCATAAATCCCATAAATCATTTAATTATTCTTTCAGACAGTACTATGTCTTTAGGCATTACTTATAATACTCAACTAATCATCTGCACATAATCAGATTACCCATAAACATGATATACTTGCCCTAATATTTGTAAATGACTTTCCTTCTATCTACTTTACTTTACTTGTATATTTTTTCATATTATGTTATATTTCAGTATTGCTTACATCTGTTTTTACATATACTGATGTAGATCTACAATGATTCTGTAATTGTGAATGTTAGTATTTGCATTTTTTTCCCTAAATGTGCAAGACTCATGTCAAGGGGTAGAGAAAAAGGTGAGCAATCTTCATAAATGCAAAGATCTGTGAAAGACATCTCCAAGTTAGAAAATCCAGAGATCTTCAAGTACAAGCTGTTAGTCTTATTTTAAAAAGCAAGCGCTGATAACAATATTTTTAATTATATCAGTTCATGCTGGTCTTGTCATCAAGGACATGCAGCTCACATTGCAGGTTACACGACCTGCATGAAAACTTGTCAACTTGAGCAGAGCCAGATCAAGCATTAGGCAGCCTAGGCAGTTGCCTAGGACCTAATGGCTTGGAGGTGGAGGGGGTCTGCCACATTTAATTTTTATATTTTTATTTTAAAAAAATAAAGTTTCTTTTTTATTTTTTTTAACCAGAGTTGTTCTTTAAGAATGCATTCTGCATCTGTGTCTCAATGCACACCTGCACATTTACATTCCTGCTGCTTCTCTGCGTAGATTGATGCACAATCACATTTAAACATTCCTGTTGCTTTTCTTATTTTTTTACATGATGAATTTAAACTTGTTTCATTGCTGTAAATGGTACCTTATTTGCTGCTGTGAGGTGAACATTCTAGTGTGCACGTGTATTTTGAAATGCCTTCAATAGGGATGGCACGTTAGTTGACTAACTTGCTCAGGCTCAAACCCCATAACTTAGTTACAAGTGAAAAGAGCGGAATCCTTTACACCATCTACCAAACTGCTAAAAAGTTTCAGTGCCTTTTCAATGAATTGTAAGTTTCAGGAGATTCAGTGCATTTTTACGGAATTGTGAGTTTTATGAGTTTGAGTACATTTTCAAGGAACTGAGAGTTTAAGGGATTTGAAGTTTCCTGTTGTTCATGCTAAGTCTGTTTTCAATATGCCATTCTCTATTGCAATATTACCAGCTAACCATTTTTTTATGTAACATAGGGAATTTATTCTTCAAGGGGTGGCAAGCACTGAATGATGAAACACTAAACTAATGTTACACTGTAATGTAAAGTTAAATAAAGTGTAATGTAATGTAATGTAAAGTTGTTTAGCAGCCACAAGCTTTTTATTAGTTAAAGACCTCTTTAATGTAGAATTATTCATAAGACCTTAAGTTCTGCTGAGATTCTGCATATTGACTGATACTGGTGGATTGTAATGACAGAAGTTTGAGTGGCATTTTATGGTTGAAATGTTCTGAATTGGGTAGTTTGTCATTATTGATTTATACATTTTGTTTCATTGCTTACTGGAAAAATGTTCAAAACTACAAATATAAAACAATGTCCAACAACTGGCACTGTATTATAAAAGGGATATAGTTTAATACAATCAGGATGGTGCATCAAAGAACACATGCATGTACACATAATCCAAGAAATGTGTGCAAGGTGCCTATGGTTTGAAAACATCCCAAAGGTAAGCTTAATCCACCACTGGTTAGATGCATTTTCTTTGAATGTGGGCTACAATGCAGTTTCAAGGGCAGAAAAATGTATTGTTCATGCTAAGCCTGTTTTCATGCTGAGACTGTATTGGTTTGTTTAGCAAATGGCTATTAGTGTTTGTGCTATAAAATTTGAAATAAAAGTTTTAAATTAAGTCAAAATATCTGTAATCATTGTAGAAGTAAAGAAAATGCTATGCACACTCAGGTTTGAACAGGTAACTGGGAAGAAATAGCAAGTAATGGGACACTGAAATGGCTGCATTGAGAAGGGGCTGCCTAGGGCCTCATTCGACCATGATCCACTTTGACCTTGGGGAAAACTGTAAACTGCATTTAATATTTTTATTTCTTTACTTATTTTTGCTAACTTTGTAAAATATGTTCCACTACCTACATTGTCTGTTTTCATAGAAAAACTCTGCCATTTATTAGCTTTCACACAAAAACATGTCTTTCACTTGCCCAGAAAGTATGCAGGCATCACAAAATCTCATTTTGAATTGTGATGATCTGTCATTTAGCATAATTATCAAAAGCTTATCACAGAGTACAGGGATAAAGTCTTTGCAAGTCAGATGACCCATATTTGATTAGCATTACGGTGCTGGAGGTGGCTGGGCAGGAGAAGATAGTAATAAGTAGCCGATGCTCGTTTGCCCATCTTAGGGGGAAAAAAGGTGTTTTGAGTCACTGCATTAGCAACATCTACATGAGTGAAGGCACATCACCTGCAGCTAAGGGCTTAATGATGTTTATACTGCACAGAGGTCTGTAGCAATGATAGGGTAGGCATTCATTATAGCATGAATATATCTCTCCCCCTATTAAACTGTAAACGTCACAGGCGACTAATAGAAAGAAATTAGCTGGGAACACTGATCTCTTGCAAGCAATGATGGCTTCCACTCCTAGCTGTTTGACTTTCATACCAGTGGAGTGAAATGGCTAGAAGGCTCACACCCTCAGGAAATAAGTCAAATGGGTTGGGAGGGTGGCCTAATGGTTAAGGTGTTTGCCTTACAAACCCAAGGTGCAGGGTTTGAGTCTCACAAGGGATAATTGGCTAGGCTTAAAATGGCTCACAAGGGCAATTAGCCTAGTACTAATCTATGAACCTATGAACCTAATAGAAAGGTTGGGGCTCAGATCAATGGGGATATGAGTTAGGGAAAAAAAGCCTCAAACATCGGATATTGGTCATTAGAAAAAAAACATAAGTAATATCCCTGTAATGTGCAGGCCTATAACATTGTTTAAATTTACAGCTTTATAAAAATGTGGACAGGATATCAATTTTTTTTCTGGCCTGAGGTCCAAACTTATTCGTAAATCACAAGTGTAATTCAAGTTTTACTTCATACAGGACAGAACAAACAGAACAATTTCACATTACAATATCAGCCTTTTAGAAAAGAGATCTATTGGTATTTCTAAAATAGCCAAATAAGTCTTATAAATTAGTAATCAGCCACTAGCTATGATTTATGCAAAAAGCAAACGTCATCAAAATTAACAAGTTTTATATCTAATTTGTATTATAAGATCAAGGATGATTTTTAAGACTTGCAGTATGACATTTTAAATTACATAAAATGTAGAGTGTTTTGCTTCTATACAATATGAATTAAGATATATGTATATTTGCTTTTTTTTCACTGGAAATAGCTTCTGTTGCTTACTTTAAACTAGCCTGAACTGTTTTTTTTCTGATTACTGCATTTATTTTTAAATCTGCACTTAAAGTTACATTTAGTCGAATTTAATCGAACGTTTGCTTGTTTGTTTGTTTAATTTAACTGGGGAGGCTGCCCACTAAAGTGTGCTAGCCTGTGTAACTAATTTATCACTGTCTCTGCATTTTCTGTATATTTTTACAAAAAAGCAAAAAAACAAAAAAATAATCCTTGTTTTCCCGCCTTTCTCGACTAGTTTAGACCAGTATACAGGCATTGCTGTATTCTGGGCTGTGGTGTAGTTCCTGTGTTGTCCATTACCTTACTTGGATAGAAGGAAGTTTCTTTGCTCACCAGTGGGAGTGGGGAGCCTTGAGCAGCCTACCTGGCCTTGGGGGAAGTGACCTCAGCACAAGAAGCTGTAGTAATTGGTTGTTTGGGACCATTCCTAGCTCTTTTGTAGTTCACTGCTTAAAATCCGCCTCTGGGCATTTTTTTCTGGCTATACTGCTCAGACAAGCTCCACGTGGGTTTACAGAGTGGTCCTAGCAGCAAGGAACTCGAAAAAGCGACTGCCTTCTGGATTTAAGTATATTTGCTTTTTTTCACTGGAAATAGCTTCTGTTGCTTACTTTAAACTAGCCTGAACTGTTTTTTTTCAGATTACTGCATTTATTTTTAAATCTGCACTTAAAGCTACATTTAGTCGAATTTAATCGAAAGTTTGCTTGTTTGTTTGTTTAATTTAACTGGGGAGGCTGCCCACTAAAGTGTGCTAGCCTGTGTAACTAATTTATCACTGTCTCTGCATTTTCTGTGTATTTCTACAAAAAAACAAAAAAATAATCCTTGTTTTCCCGCCTTTCTCGACTAGTTTAGACCAGTATACAGGCATTGCTGTATTCTGGGCTGTGGTGTTGTTCCTGTGCTGTCCATTACCTTACTTGGATAGAAGGAAGTTTCTTTGCTCACCAGTGGGAGTGGGGAGCCTTGAGCAGCCTACCTGTCCTTGGGGGAAGTGACCTCAGCACAAGAAGCTGTAGTAATTGGTTGTTTGGGACCATTCCTAGCTCTTTTGTAATTCACTGCTTAAAATCCGCCTTTGCTTTGCTTTATAGCGGTCGTGCATAGCGCAGCGCCGGTTAAACAAGGTTAAACTTTTTCTGGCTCCGCCAAGTCTGCTCTTCAATTTTTCCCTTAGAACTGTTCTACTTGCAATCTAAACAGCCTATACTCTATCTGAAAAGCTCAGCACTTGCTCCTAAAGCATTTTTATACAGGTAAAGCACTCTTAAACAAAAGAAAGTACTTCATTCACCTAAAATTCTGTTGAGTACACATCTCCCTATAGGTCCTTTCTGACTCAGTTACACAGCAATCTTTTTCACTATTTCTAGCATGTCGAATGGTCAGTTGCTGGCGTCCTCTCCTGTTCAGCTGGTGAATCTAGAATCTTGAGGCAATGTTACAATTGCCTCATGTACACAGACAACCCTCTCCTCCTCCCAACAAATACAAATATATGCGAGAGATGCAACTATATAGCCAAACTGGAGGCTGAGCTCTCTCAATTCAGTACTGGCAAGACCAGTCAGGAGGAGAAGGTAACCACGCACACCACAAACCCAGTCTCACATAGAACTATCACAACAGCAAACCAAACACATAAACACACAAAAACATACTGAGGCGCTGATTAAAATCTACCAAAACAACAGAGGCCTCCAAAGCAGACACCCAAGCAACCACCACCTCAAGACATAGCACATGCAACACATAGTTCACAAAGTCAGTGTGCTAAACAGTCAAAGCCCTTAAGGCCAAACAACATGCCAGACACACTTGTAATAGGTGACTCCATAGTCAGACACACTGACGTCTCGCTCACCAGACTGAACAAGTAAAAGGTCACAGTAAGCTGCCTGTCGGGAGCTAGAATCCGCCACATAACACAAGCACTCAGGTCACTCCACAGCAAGTACAAATATGACTCAGTCATTGTACATGCCGGTGTGAACGACCTGAGACGTACCTCCCTGGACTACATGAAAAGAGACATAGAGGAGCTCTCTGATTATGTAGCCCAGGCCGGTATGACCCTGACCCTGAGCAGCATCTTACCCTCACCAAGAATGATGCCACAGTACAAAGACAAAATGATCAGTTTTAACAATTGGCTTAATTACTGGTGTCATTCTAAGGGGATCCAATGTCTGTCTGCTTGGGATGACATGCTTGTCAAGCCACGCTGCTTCGCAAGGGATGGCTTGCACCTGTCACCCCTGGTCTACCGGATATTGGCCAAGGCTCTTGCCACCCCATAGTGCCTTTTTTAGGCAAGGCTCAAATGACAAACCTACCTCCCTAGAAAACACAAGTGGAAAAAAACTAAGGGTAATGCTGCTCAATGCCAGAAGTCTAAACCTCAAGATGCACCGAAGCCCTCCTCAGTATGGAGAACATCGATGTCTGTGCGGTGACTGAAACCTGGTTCAAGGCTCCTGAGAGCATGCCAGCACTATCAGGTTTTACCTCATATCATGCTTTCCAGCCCCAAAACTTGGACCGAACCACAAAAGGAGGGGGAGTATCCATTTTCATCAAAGATACCCACACCTCCAGGTTAGTGGCAATGCACGAAGCATCGGAGACTATCCAGGTGCAACTAACCATAGGCAAAACTGCCTTACAGTTTGTAGCATGCTACAGACCACCCTCTCAAACTCAGGAACCTCACACAGCCTTTCTGAAGACACTGGAGAGTATGAATGTCTCTCCAAATACCATCATTTTGGGAGACTTCAACTACCCAAACATAGACTGGGAACATTACTCAAGCCCCAACACCCTAGCCCAAAGGTTCCTAGAATTCATAAACTCAAATGCAATGGAACAACTAGTCACCATTCCCTCAAGAGGAGACAATATACTAGACCTGATCATCACAAACATGAGGACAAAATGCTCCACACCGGAAGTATATCCCTCTTTGGTAAGATCAGACCATAAATTAATCTCACTGGAAATCCACATCCCACCCCCACCCCCTGCACAAAAGACCACAGTGAAGAACTTCTCAAAAGCAAACTTCACACTTAAGACTGAAGTGGTATCCTTCAAGGCCCCTGGGCCAGTGGAAACCACAACCCACACTGCTGAATCCTTTGCAAATGCCCTCTATGGGCACCTTCAAGAATGTATGGATCATGCAATCCCAAATAAAACCAAGACCCATTCCCCCAAAGGCAGGCGCCCGGTCTGGTGGACCCCAGCCATAAACAAACTTTACAACAGGAGGAGGAAGCTACTACATGACAGAGCAAAATCCCTAAAAGGGAAGGCGTCTCTGATCAGTACTAGCAAAAAACTACGATCACTCATTAAATCATCCAAGGCCAACTTTGAGAGAAAAATCGCAAAAGACACAAAAGACAATCACAAGGCCTTCTTTAGCTATGTTAGAAACCTGGGTGGAAACTCCCAGATATGCTCAGAGTTAGTCCAAAATGACACAAAATACACTGAACCCACTGACATTGCCAACATTCTGGCAGACAGGTTCAGTGCAAATTTCTCCTCCCCTCCCAAAAGGAGAAATAACTATCCCAGCAGAGTGTAGCCTCCCTAACATCTCAGATGCCCAGGTGAGAGCCACCCTCTCTAAAGCTAAAAACACAGCATCAATGGGATCGGATGGTGTCCCGGGCTGTGTGCTACATGAACTCCAAGAGGAACTAAACCCACACATAAGGCTGCTGTTTAATCTTAGCCTTACTACAGGATACGTACCCAAAGAGTGGCGTATGGCAACAGTGGTCCCACTTTACAAAGGCGGTGCTTCTATGGACCCTGGTAATTATCGCCCCATAAGCTTGACGAGCCTGGTCTGCAAAGCTATGGAGAGGATCATTATGGAACTCATAAACAAAGACATTGGGGACCTACAGACATTGGATCCTACCCAATTTGGCTTTGTCAAGGGCAGATCCTGCCTTTTGAACTTGGTCGACTTTTTTGAATCAGTCACTAAGGCCATTGATGAGGGTAAGGCAGTTCACACAGCCTACCTTGACCTTGCAAAAGCCTTTGACACAATACCCCACTTGGGCATCATAGACAAACTCATCAGCTTAAATGTAAACCCATATGTCACAAGATGGGTTGCAAACTGGCTCAAGGACAGAACCCACAGGGTCAGAGTTGCTGGAGCTATGTCAGACTCTAAGCCAGTCACAAGCAGTGTCCCACAGGGCTCAGTCCTGGGACCCCTCTTGTTCGGCATTTATTTTTCCGAGGTACAGGCAAACATAGGAGAATTGTGGTTGACAAAGTTCGCAGATGACTGCAAACTGGGTGCCATAATTGATACTCCAGCGGACACAAACATCCTTCAGAGAGGCCTCATAGAAACGGATAATTGGTGCCAGAGCCATGGCCTTAAGTTGAACGCCAAAAAATTTATAGTCATACCCTTTGGGAAAAACAAGGTACCGACAAATTACCACATAGGCGGTAATCCATTAAGTACGGAAGAGGTAATCAGGGACCTAGGGACCCAGGTTGACAGTAACCTCTCATTTGACACTCACATTGCCAAAGTGGTTAGGAAGACATTCTATATTGCCCACCTTATCATGAAGGGTTTCACATCTAGATCAAGAGAGGTCATTGTGCCCCTGTACTCTTCTCTTATCAGGCCAATGATTGAGTACAATGCCCCATTTGGGATGTATCTCACCTGACACCTGCAGCAGTTGGAAAAACCCCAAAAGTTCCTCACCAAGAGGATAAAGGGTCTTAAACATATGTCATATGCTGCCCGACTGAAAACTTCTACGGCCAAGAGGTGGTACACGAAGAAGAATGCTGTGCGTACATTCCAGACAACCAACATGAAATCAATGACCACCTAGAGGTAATTCAGCAAGTATCAGCAATGACTAAACCAGGCCCAAACCCACTGACGGACTTTTTCCAGAATCTGTTTGGGGGGGTGGGGTTCCATCCTATTAAACATTTAATTGCTATTTGTGTGGGTATACTCCTAATAGAAACATGTGTTTATTGTGAAATTCCCTGCATGAAAAGATTAATCAAAAATTTGTTAATATATCTGCTACTAAAACTCTTTACCAAAGTGTTGAAATTAAAAGATTAATTTCAAATGATGCTTTTTCTGAAATATAAAACCAATGACTTACTTAGCTGAAAGCCCTTGAAAGGGAAAGGCTGAGAAATGAACTAATACTGTTTATGTTTCAATAGCATTAAATGCATTAAAAGGAGGGAGAATGTTAGAAAAATCAATATATGCTGCTTAGAAAATATATTTACATACATGCTGCCTAGAAAAATATATTTACAATGTGTGCTGCTTAAGAAGATGTGTATTTAATCATTCAAACATATATAAGTTGTGTGATCAAATATATAGAGAAATGTGTGCTTTAGTTAAGAATAAATGTACTTAAATCCATAATAAATGTAATGCATTTAATTCTGTCTTACTGGAATAATAGTAGAAATAAACCTGCATATTATTGCTTGAAGCACAAGCTGCAGTGTAATCAGAAATTTGACCTTGGCAGCCTGCAACACAGCCTGGCTCATGTCTTTCAAGTAAAGATTATTTTGCAAAGTTAGAAAATAATAAATCTGTTCGCATGTATGTCCTCTTTCCTGCCTCCACCAGGAGAATAGCCTTGTGCGCACTATCTCTGATAGTGCGCAGCTGGGAACAAGGAAGACAAAGGGAGGCTTTAAGGAAGACATACATCTATTGTATTTGAACTAATCAGAGAACCTTGAATTGGCTACATCCTCAGGAGGTCATCGTGACTGACCAGCTGCTTGCAAGGCTGCAACATTCTCATGGGAAAAGGACTTTTTGAAAAACACAAACTCAGCACTTTTTATGTAAAGACCCTGTCACTGACCACACCAGTAAGGTGGGCAAAACTGATAATGAAATGTATATAACCAATGTGTTTTGGTCAATAAAGCAGTCAAAATTCTATACAAACTTTGTGTATGGTTTTTTGCCTCCTAATGTACATTAGCTTTAAGATACTCAAGCTCTCCTGCATTATTGTTTGTTATTAATTGACATTGTGTTTGAATAACTCAATGATTTTTACAGTCTGACTCTAACAAATTTATTTAACAGAAAGTCTCGACTTTTTGTTTTATTCAATGCTAGTTTAAATAGTGGACCCATAAGGCTGTTTTCGTGATATCGTGTACATAAGGTTAAGCCAAGCTCGTGTCTTAATATTGGATTACTCAGAGCCCTAAAGGCTAGATACAGCTTGCCTACGAAATGTCTATAGGCTATGTCTTTGGTATCTCAAAATAAATCCCAGGTTTTTATAGCCACATATCTTTTTTGTACACCACCATTGTGCAGATTCTACAAGACTCACTTTTGTCATGGACAGATTACAAAATACCAAATTATGGTCTAACCAATGACTTCAAAGGACGGTCATTGTGTCTTTATCCCTTGCTGATATTGTATGTAATATTAAGCAGCTTTCATTGCCTTATATCCATTATATGATTCTCAGATGTTAGTCCTTTCTTAATAGTGGTATCTAAATCTTCTGTGTACTCTCATTACATAACTACACACATCCAAAACTGACAGATACATTCACCACTGTACAAAATTAAATTACTGAAGCTCAGTCTTTTGGCTTATAATCACATTTTTGTTTGCTCTAGATATGCATTTAAGTGACTTAGCTCACTGTCATCTTGAGCTTTTGCACCAGTTTTGCAGTCATCTGCTGACATTTGAAAGTCACAAAATAAAAGATTAAAGTGTACAGGGGCCCAACAACATGCCTGAGACACACCAGTTGTAATACATCTCCAAAACGAGCTAACACCTTTTATTACCACTGATTGTGACCTGACTGTTGACCAGCTCTCAGTCCTTTTAATGATGTACTGATTTATGTTGAAATTATATAGCTTGTCCAATGTAAATTAGACATTGTGTCGAAAACCTTAGACACATCTGAATATGCAAAAGAAAAACCTATACACTGGTCTATTAGACTAGATACCGTTAATAAAATTTCACTTGAGATATCAAGGTTGAACATCCTCATTTAAACTCGTTGATTTCATCAGCAAACTAGTATTTATTATTTTTTGTGTAATGTAAAAGTAAACACACAAAATGCTTGTATATTATTGGGTTTAGGCTAATAGGACAATAACTAGTAATATGGTGTCTGTCACAATCCTTATAAACAGATACCATGTATAAATTACTCCATTTTTCAGTTACAAGTCCTCAGATTAATAAACATTATTGCTAAAGAGGAAACCAAGACATCCATAATTGTACAAATTAGTCATCCAGTTATACCATCGGGCCCACTAAGTAGGTCTTTTTAATGTTTTTAGGGATTCCCAAATATCCTCTTCCAGGATACAAGGACTGTCTATTAACTCAAACTGCAAGACATTTAGTCAATGTGTATTGAGGCTTTCTAGTATTTGAGAAGTGGCCATTAAATATATCGGCAATCACAGAAGGGTCCTCAAATGGATCATCATATATGACAATAGTGCCTAAGTTATTAACAGTTCTGACATTTTTAAGAAGCCCTTGCTGTTATCTTGTGCAAAGGCCAATTTTCTTTAAAAATTCCTTTTTTTCTCAAACAAGATTTTCTTGAATTCTCTTGAAATAATTCTTATTTTACTCTTGTAGTATTATTCTGGTTTCTTATAAAATGTATATGTTCTTTTCTTTTTGTTAAACTTTCTCATTTTATTACACCATCAAGGTTTTTTTAGGTCCATGCTTGAATTTAACCTATGTAACTCTTAAGTACAGATTGTAAGTGTTATGTAGATATTCCCAACCTTTGCTAAGGTTTATTTAGGTCAATCTTCTCTTCCTCAAGAAAAGTCTCTACGTCATTTGTCAGGTTTGCAGTGCTAAGAATACTCATACTATAGTAATTTCACTTATGTTCAGCTTACATTGTGTTAGACTGAAATGGATGGAATTATGAGCAGAGAAATCTAGGGGATATGTATTCCCAAAATGTATTAATCATGTATTAACTGTTAACCATTATTTATTTAGTGACATTTGTTTACCATGAAAGTCTGACTGGGTTACAAGAGTCCATTCTCAGTTGTGGACCAAGCAGAAAAGCTCCAAACTAGTACTAAATCTAGAAGTTTACCATCCCTTGCGTGATCCTCAGCCAGTTGTCAGCTGATGTCAGTTAACCATATACAAGAAGCTTGCTTCATAATATTTTTTGTAATTGTGTTCCAATTTATGTTAGCATAGTTAAGCCACACACTATAATTGTAGGTGTAGTGTTCACTATGATGTCCAGAGATTTGAGGAATATTTTAGGCAATGAAGTAAAAGGCTTGAATTCCTATATGTCACAATTCTTCCACATTCTCCCCATGGATGAATGTTGCTTATAATCATACTTGTCATTTCTGAATGTTTCAGTTTTTTTTCCAAGTAGGAACTTATCAAGTCATCACTAATAGTACACCTCCACCCCTTTTATACTGCTTTGGATTATGAAAAGTTTTAAATCCTTCAATAATTACCCAAGTCACAAGTTTCAGTGACAGCAATAATCTTAGAAGTATTATGTGCAATAAGAAAATCTAACTCCTCCTTATTTTTGAGCAGATGAAAATGAATGTAGTAAAACTTAACTTCCACTTTATTACATAATATTTGTTCTAGGGATGACTTTTACTTTCTGTCTGAAAGTCCTCTAAAAAAGTTAAGAATTTTAATTTTCTTAAAGAGAAAATAGTTACCTTTTCTGCTTAAGTATAGCCTACAGCTGCAAAAAAAAAAAAAAAAAAAAAGAATTCTAGCCATAATTAGCTCCTAGACTGTAACAACAATGAAGTCTTACAAATATCCTTGTCTTCTTCTACATATGTTAAATAATTTAGCTTTGGTACAGGCATAGTCATTTCATTCTGGACTTGGAGAAGGAATTTCACAGAAAGCTTTCTCGAGGTTTTTTCTTTGCAAATGTTTAATATGTTCGATGTTGCATACATAACCTGCTGTAGCGGGATACTAATCAAGTTTGATAACACAAACATGAGAGCAGGTGTGTCTCCGATAGCAAATGTCTAAAACATAGTATTAATTCACTTGTTATACCATTCAGGCTTGAGACTGTAATCTTTGCTTTATCTTTTACTGTGAGTAACTTGCCCCAAAGGGAGAGTTGTGAATTATGTTTGCACATTTCTTAGAATTTGTGTTTGGGTGGGCCTCCATCATAAGTAGCTTCATTATATGTTGATATACTGTTACATTAGTTTACGCCAAACAGTTTTGTCAATCCCTTGTCACCTTTTCTGTGTAATTTCTTTGCTTCTTTAAATTTGGTTATGACAATCCATCTTTCTCTTCCTATTCCTATACATCTTGTTACAAACAATTATACTATCAATGTTTTCCACATATGTGTGTATAGTTCTATCATAATTGTGTTAGAAGTAATTGAAGATATTTTCCTCATTTTAACATGTGTCCACTGAGTATTTTTCAGTTGCCACTGCCAATGTACCAGCACTTGCTGAAACATGTTTCTTACTACAGGATAGTTAACCAAAGAAGAATTAGTCAGGGGTCTCTCTCTACCTATTATTCATTTAGTGTTTCTACAGTGTCTAGTGGTACTTTACTAGGTGACCTGCCCCTTTCTTTACTGTCACAGTAGGGTAGAGATTGTTTGGTTTCACCATTAAGATTTTCTGTCAACATATTTACTTCATGTATTATTTCTTCAATATCAGGAATGTCGTCACTGGATTTATGTGTCTATAAAAAGCTTTACCATTCTTAGAACTAATGCATTTTTCCTGACCTGATCAAAATTAACTGGTAGTTACATTACGATGGAGGGAAAAAAAGCTAATTCTTTCTTTCTTTGGTGTTTTTATCAAAGGGACTTTTACCATGTTTTGATAATGTCAGGGTATGGAATGCAATTTGTCTGTGATCCTCAAGCCATTCCAAAATAAATTCTTTTAGTACTGATCATTTTTTTACACTGACATGTACAGCTGTCAATTGCACCTACTAACTTAGTACTGAAATATTATGAATAGTCAGTCAGTCCAATACAGTTTTAAAAGTGTCAGATTTATATCCCTTACATAAAATACACAATATCAAAAAATCTTATGCCAATTAAGTCCTCTAGCATGTAGGTGCTTAAAAATCTGTTGTGGTTATTATAATGGTCAACAATTACTTTGAAATAATGTAGGCACTCTCATTCATCAGAAGGAACTCTTCTTCACATGAATGTAGAACCTGTTCCAGAGAAGGGGTGGTATCTGTGATATATACATTTCTGTCCAGCAGATCCTGTTTATATCACAGGCAAGATTTAATTCTTTAGGATGGGTAATTCTAGTACTGTTTGTTTTACAGACATTCAGGATTATATGCCAGGCATAGATCTCTCCTCAACAGCCTACAGGAAACAGAATACAGGAATAGGATTTTGAGGCTGTCTGCATGGAACATGTTATTTATGCCCTGCATTCTTTCAGTGAGGAACCTCTATGGGTGCTCCAATTGCTGGATGTATCTTGTTAAGTACATACCAAGGGGAGCATTATACTCAATGATAGGTCTGATGAATGCTGAATACAGAGTAACAATAACCTCCTTGGACCTAGATGCCATACCTTTGTTTATAAATGGCACAATATAAAATGATTTCCTTACTACTGTAGAAACATGATTGTCAAAGGCAAGATTCCTGTCTGTGTGAATCCCCAAGTCCCTGACTACTAGGTCGAAGCTTAGAAATGGGTCATCATTATGATAGTTACCAGGAGTGGCTGACTTCCAGAAGGATACTGTTATACATTTCTTGGCATATCATTTTAGTCCATGGCTCTGCCACCAGTTATTTATGTCAGCCCTCTTCAAGAACATTAGTGTTGGTTGGGGGATCCTATGACTGCTCCTAATTTGCAATTGTCTGCAGATATGGCCACCCAAAGGCCCTTGACATTGGCTTTGACTTCAGAGAATCAGATTCCAAAAGCAGGGGGTCCCAGGACTAGCACTGGTGACTGGTCTCTTTATAGAGGAGGACTCCCCAATTCTAACTTCTTGGGTCCAATCTGTGAGCCACCTGGCTATCCACCACTACTGGAACTATATGGATATCTTTCTTCCACATTGCTCTCATTTCTGCTTACAAATCCTGATATGTTATGACTTTGTGTGTCTCTGTACACAGGACACTGTAGTCACTGGGTGTGGTGATTTCAATGATCAATGCAACTTTTGTCTTCTTTTCTGGGACCACTATATCTTGCTCAGTATAGGTGACTCAATTAGCAATGAGTTGTACACACAGTTATGTATTGCCTTTGAGGTTGCAGACATAGCTAAAAGAATGCATTGTGTTTGTCCTTGGTCTAGTAGGCCAAATTTACCTCAAATTTGGCTTTGATAGACTATTTGTTCTCTGAGTTGTTTAGTTTAATGAGAGGATTTTATCCTGCTGGGTGCTACACCTCTTAATTTTTGCCATCATTTTCTTCCTTCTGTTATATATCCTATTGGTGCCAAGATTCCACCAGGGTGGCTTGTTTTTGACTTAATTCTGTAGTTATTCCTGGTGGGTACAGCTGCCTCTATGTAGCTATTAAAATGCTTGTATGGGGTTTATGTGGCCAGTTCTGCATAGGTAGCAGTGTTATCAGGATTTGAGGGGGAAGGGCTTGAAATTTTGCCAGGTTATCACTGAACTGATTATTAGATGTTAGCCTTATAGCCTTATTAGTTCCTGAATATTCCGGGGTTAGCTAGAGTTCCGGGTTTTATTTTTATTTCAAAGGAGACCATTTTGTCGTCTGACCTTACCAGAGAGGACATTATACTAGAGGGTGTGCAGCATTCGCCCATATTAGTGAGGACCAGATCCAGTATGTTTGTGCCCCTGGTAGGCATAGTGGCAATATGGCTCAAGGAGTTTGTGTTTACAAAATCAGGGAATCTACATGCTGGCACATTTGGTGCTGTATATGATTCACAGTTAATACTGGAGTAATTAAAGTTGCACATGAATATAGAGTTTGTTGGTGAGTGTTTCCAATAAGCTTAATACATGTCATGAGTTTCCTGAGTCATAGAACAGGACCTATAGCTTACAAGGAAGTTGTATGGGATTTTGCTTATGGTGATTTGAACATGGAGAAGCTCAAGTGTATCATCCTGTTTGACCAACCTTGTGATATATTTATTTTTATGTAAATTAAGACTCCTCCACTTTTAGTCCCTCCTGTGTAGTAGTTGGTCTAAATGTGTGGTAGGCATTATAACTATGCACTGCCAGGGTGCTCTCCAAGGCTTTAAACCATGTCTCAGTGGCTACATGGACATCATCATTCTCTAGAGTGAGGAGAGCTTGTAGGGGGACTGGAGTTTCTGTAGACATCTAGCACTGAGTAGTAACACCTTTAGATTTTCTTGGTTTTGATTTGCTATTTCAGAAGTATTGCCAGTTTAGCATTGCTTAAAAAGGCACTAATGGAGGAGGACAATGTGTTAGCTAATATTCAAAAGCCAAGAGGGGAGAGGTGCAGACCATCACTGACAAAGCAGTGTGGTCTGTTGACCATCTCCTTCCATGCTGACAAATATTGCATTCCCTTAGAATGACACCAGAAACAAAGTCAATTATTGAAGTCAGACATCTATTCATATTGTAGCATCATCCATGCAGAAGGTAGAATACTGCTCAATCCTAGGCTCATACCAGCCTGGGACACATTCTGAGAGCTCCATGATGTCTCTCTTCATATAGTCTAGGGCTTGACATCTCAGGTCATTTACATGCACAAGGATTATGACTGTGTCATTCTGGTACTGGTGGTCCAATTATCTCAGTGTGTGTGTGTGTGTGTGTGTGTGTGTGTGTGTGTGTGTGTGTGTGTGTGTGTGTGTGTGTGTGTGTGTGTGTGTGTGTGTGTGTGTGTGTGTGTGTGTGTGTGTGTGTGTGTGTGTGTGTGTGTGTGTGTGTGTGTGTGTGTGTAATATAGCAGATCCTGACCACTGATAAGTAACTGACTGTGACTTTCTCCTTACTCAGCCTTTTGAGAGAGACATTGGTGTGTCTCACAATGGAGTCTCAAATGACCATAATGTTGGGTTGTGTGGTGGTTTGCCTTATGGTCTTAGAAGTAGAGGCTCCATGAGACATTGCTGTATGTGTTGATGTGGGTATTGTTTTGAAAGCGTGCATATAGGGCTGCTGGGGGCATTTGTTATGTGTGCTTCATACAGGAGGTCTTTGGTGTTTAGGATGGTTCCATTTAAGTGACTCTGCATATGTGAATCTTGTGTCTGCTTCATGCTGTGTGTAATGGGTGCAGAGTGTGTACTACTGACAGCCTGATTTTCATTACGAGTACTGCTATGTGACAGCTTTGCCTACAATGACATTGTGTAAATACATCTCTCACCATATTAGTTTGAGCATTAGCTGGTTGTCAGTAAACATAAGGTAATTTCTATATTTTCTCAGGATGCCCATATCCACCAAGTTGGTAGCAAAGATAGTGGTAAAGTTTATATTTATGGCAACAGGCCTTATTCTATTGATTAGACAGTTGGGGTTAAAAGTGAAGTCAGGAGTATCTGGTTTGCAACTCTGGGGATGGTGCACAAACTAACTGCCCTGTGTGCAACTAGGTACTGGGGAAAAATCAAGGGTGCTTTTACAGGAAAACTGTCAACTCATATTGCCTGTGTCTATACAGGGCACTGCCAAACACATTATGGGAAGCTACTGAAGTACACTCTGATGATTTATGGGAGAAGTATTTAGGGAGATATTCTGAAGTTAGGTTAAACAGTAGCTAATCAAGTAGTACTTACTGAAAAGAAAGAATTAGCTTTGTCGAGAATGATGAATATTGGGGATTCACCTAATTTGCTGCTACCTAGCTAATACTAGTGCTGTTCTCACCACAACTTCATTCTTCTGGGATACAATTATCCTTTGCTTCTCTCAGAAGAAAAAACAGTAGCTCAGATTTTAAGCTGGCACCCATGAAGCAGGTATTAGGCTTTCTGCTGATCAGCTGTCTCCAGGAAATACTGTCCCTTTGCTCCTTCCCTCACCAGCACAAAACAGATGAACTAATCCCAAGATTGCTACTGACAGGCAGAATGTGGGCCCTCTAGTGATTGGTGGTCTTAGACCGGATGTTGCAGATTTTAAAGGTAAGACAGGAAAAATGGGCTAATATCCTAAGAGTTGCAGTATGACTAAGCATTGACATGAGATAGGGGTAATTCCAGCTTCAGAACTCCTTAAAGGAAAAGCTGCTAATTTTGAAAGAGCAAGATAGACTGGATGGGGCTGGGCACTTAGTATTTGTGGAATAGTGGTAGGGTCAATACATTTAAATAGCTGCAGAAGAAGTGATTTCACAAAAATATGATCTTGTGCTTACTGGCAATAGACAACAAAAAAGGAGAGGGAAGGAATTATTTGATCAAATAACATAAGGGGTGGACAACTTGAGTGACAGTGATTTATATTTTTGTGTGACTCAACAAGAGACACTGCTCTATTGGCTTTCCTAAATTAAATATGCAATAGAAGACAGAATATTTTATTTATTTATTTTATTTATTTTACATTTGTTGACCGGGATAGTCCGACTGGATGCATGTCCATTTTCAGAGGAGGCCCAAGGAGAAAAGTTCCAAGGGTAAACAGATACAGCATTACATAATACCAACATTACATATTACAAACAGACTATTTACAGAGATTACATAAGTAAGCAAGTTAAACAAGTTCCACAGGTTAGAGTTAATCCTGAGTGCAAGTCAGGATTAAATTAAATTACACAGTAAACTGGTTAACAGATTTTTACACATTCTAGAGAGAGTTAGCCAGGCTTGATACATTGACATAGCCAGTTAAGTGACAAATGTTGTTTGAGTCTAGTTTTAAATTGACCTAAGGTGGAAAGTAAATATGTTTTCAAAGAATGGTGCTTTCCTCTTTGGCTACTGCTGTTAAAATTCTTGTTAAGACGCTTCTCCTTGTTTCTTCTTTAAAAGAACTTTTATTAAAATGATTTAAAACAAAAAACAAAATAAAAGCTACAACCTAATCATTTGAAAGTTAGCGTTGTAACGCAAAAAAGAGAGATGAGCGCTTTCGGTTTATCAAAGGTTGATAAACCGAAAGCGCTCATCTCTCTTTTTTGCGTTACAACGCTAACTTTCAAATGATTAGGTTGTAGCTTTTATTTTGTTTTTTTGTTTTAAATCATTTTAATAAAAGTTCTTTTAAAGAAGAAACAAGGAGAAGCGTCTTAACAAGAATTTTAACAGCAGTAGCCAAGCACCATTCTTTGAAAACATATTTACAGCATTTCTTGGGTATTCCGTAAGCGTTTGCTCACTTCTCTCTCTACTAAGGTGGAAAGTAAGGTAATATCAGCTGGAAGAGAGTTCCAGGATCTACTTACAGAGTTTGCAACAAAGAGAGAGTCACCAGCTGTGTTATTAATTTTGCTAGTCTGAATTAGTAGTTTGTTAGAGGATCGAAGCAGTATAGGATTGTTATAGGGGGTGATAATATTTCTAAGTGCAGGAGTATTGTCCGGATTATAGAGGATTTTATAGGCCATAATCAGTTGGTTATACTGGATTAGGCTGGGTTGTTCAAGCCACTCAAGCTGATTTAGATTGATGTAATGATGTGTCCTAAAAGGCAGCCCAGTGGCAAACCTGGCAATGTGGTTGTAGCAAATTGAGAGTTTGTTAAGGACAGTCTTGTTTAAATTTGAGAGTAGAGGGGATGCATACAAAAGGGTTGAAAGAAAGTGAGAGCGAGCTATGGCAATTTTAGCTGGAGGGGTTAGGAAGGCTTTTAGTCTGTAAAGTGACCTAGTTTTTTATTGATGGTTTTGATAGTTTGGTTAACATGTAGGTCGAATTTTAGATTATTGTCTATGATGACACCTAATAGTTTTGTAGAGGGGTCAGGGGAGATTATTGTGCCATCATTTGAATTTATGGTAAAGGTGAAAGAGGTAGACCTATGTGTTGGTGAAAATAACAGCATTTTAGTTTTTTTGGGATTTAGGATCAGACAACGTTCAGAAAGCCAGTTTTCTATTGTATTAAAGGTGGTCTGGGAAGCTGACTATAACTCCATGGAGATCTGGCTGAGCAAATCAAAGTAGAGTCATCAGCATATTGGATACAGCTGACTTTTGGGATGACAGTATAAAGGTCGTTAATGAAGATGGAAAACAGCAAGGGCCCTAGTATAGAGCCTTGTGGTACTCCAAGGGTGTTAGGTAAAAGGTTAGAGAGTTTGTTCTGCTAGAGGACAGCTTGCTGTGACCATTCAGGTAGCATTGATACCATTGAAGGGCTCTAGTATCTAGACAGAATGTTTGCAGGGTGTGGATTAAAAGTTGGCGATCAACCATATCAAATGCCCTGGAAAGATCCAAGAAGAGAGCTGAGGATATATAATTATTGTTGCAATTATGGTTTATGGTGTTGGTAAAGGCTAGGAGGGCTGATGTAGTGCTGTAATGAGGACGGAAGCCATGCTGAGTTTCTGTCATAAGGTGATTCTGGATTAGGTGGTGCATGAGTTGTCTATGAATACATTTTTCCATAATCTTTGCAAGTGGAGAGAGTATAGCTATTGGTCTATAACTGGAGAATTCAGTAGAGCTGCCTCCCTTGTAAAGTGGGATTACATAGGATATTTTCCAGATGGTGGGAATTTTAGCTTCTACTATGGTTCGATTGATTAGTATTGAGACGGGGTAAGCAATAGCATCAGTTGATTTTTGTAGGTACACGGCAGGGAGTTGATCAGCAGAAAGTGTAGTGGGTTTTAATTGTTTGATCAAGGTATGAATAAGTGAAGTGGTGACTGGTTGGAAGCTGAATGCGAGTAGGTTTCTAGGGGTGCTACTTTCAGGACCAGGGGAGCTAGGAGGTAGTTGGCTAGCTAGGGCTTGAATTGTCTCAGTTAAGAATCAGTTAAAACTGTCAGAAACATCTTCAGGGGGTTTATCAATAGTAGCAGCAGGGATTGGGGTTGAAGTTTGCCCAGGATGTAGTAGATCATTTAAACCTGCCCAAAACTTCTGAGGGTTATTTTGATTTACTGTCTGCAAATTACAGTATTATTGTTTTTTGTCTTGTAAAATTGATTTTTTGGTGTTATTCCTGGATTGCCTGTATTTAATGTGATCTTGGGGGTCTTTAGAAGAATGCCATAAAGCCCATGCTTTGTTTCTAAGGGTAATTTTGAGTTTAGACTCTTTAGAAAGTCATGGCACAGTTTTTGCCTTGGTTCTCTTTGAACGAACAGGTGCATGCAAATCAAGGATCTCAAGGAATTTGTTGTTAAAGTATGCTACTGCTTCCTCTAAGGGGAGGTGTTTTAGAATAGACCAATTACATGAGTTTAGTTCTTGTTGGAATTTGGCAGGGTCAAAGTTTTTATTGTTTCTAACCTTTCTGAGTAAGGGTTGTTGGGAATTAATGGCTTTGTGCTTAATTACATATGTGAGAAAGTGATCGCTTAGGCCATCAAGGAGGGTACCAGAGGTGTACAGTTGGGGGTGACTATTTATGAGCACCCAGTCAAGTATGCTTTCTTTTTGGTTGGGTTTACCTATCCTGGTAGGGATGGATATAATTTGTGTAAATGCATGCAGGTTAATATGGGTGGTTGGGGATTCCGAGGAACAGGTGCCCCAGTCTATGTTAAAGTCGCCAAGTAGTAGGGTTTCTTGGGGGTAATGACATGATAGCCAGTGCAGGATATCTTCAAGTGTAGATATATTGTTACCTGGGGGAATGTACATACAGATGTTATTAATACATTTATTTTTATTAAGTTGCAATTTGGTGGCAAGAATCTCCGAGTTATTAATCTGAGGTGGTTGTATTACATCTATGGTGACATTCAACTCAGATTTATAGAGTACAGCTACCCCACCCCCCTTCCTCGAAGCACAATCCAGCCTGTGTATGTTGTATCCAGGTGGTAACACTTCATTGTCTTTAGTGTTAGGTTTTAACCAGGTTTCAGATAAACAGAGAATCTCAGGGGAGTGGACATCCAGAAGTGCATGCAATTCATGTACTTTGTTATTAATGCTTCTAATATTGAGATGACAGGCTAGGAGAGAATTAGTTGGCCTATTAATTGTAGGTTTGCAACTTAGATTGCAAGTAGAGGGGGGTATGCGTATCTGAAGTGGGTGGGCCAGGGTTGGGGTGAATATCACCACCAAGTATTAGGTTGAGTCTATACTTGGTGATGAACTTCAGGAATTTGTTTATTAGTTTGTAGTAGTATTTGGATGTAGAGCTAATGTGCCTGGGGTTGAGATGATGATACACTAAACAAGATGTTGGATATGATCTGGTACTGTAAGTATGATTGAAGGTCGGAGGATTTACAGCTGGGGTGATAGTATGGCCTTTTGGGACCTGACATCCCGTGAGAAACTGGTTTTCATACAAGGTAAGGAGGTATGGTGTGAACAAGAGGGGTAGTAAAGAGGAGTATATCATTATCTGTGATTCAGCTAGTGAGTTAAGAAACTGTTTTACTTGGTGATGCAACACCAGAAGATAGAGTGGTGAGGTAAAGGTACTGGAAGGGGGATGGGAGAATGCCAGATGAAAGCTAATAGGTGCTATTAAAATGTAGGTAGAAGAATGGGGATTGGGAGGAATTATCCCAGATGAAAGCAGATAGGATCTGGAAAGTGGGGGAGCGGTTATAGTACTATAAATTTAGAGGTACTGGGGGCGGGAGGTAATTGGGGGCAGGGAGGGGAGCGAAGAGAGCCCGAGTGTAGCAAGGGCGAACGTAGCGGGGCTATTGCAGTTTACAAGGTTTCCTAAGGTGTCCTAAAGCTATAAGTTAAGTATTATAGCTCTTAATGTAAGAGTCAGTTTACTTAAGTTACAGGGGAAGGAGGCAAACACTCAAGTAGAAAAAAGAGCCCTATAGCTGACGAAAATGGTGACCTGCTTAATTACACAGCACTGTAAGTGAAAGCTTAACAAATGCATTTTGTGTGCAACCTACTCTGCTTAAATGCTGATAGAAACTGATTGCAGTCCTGTAGACACTGTTTTGTAGGGAACTGTAAAGTTCAATCTGCTTAAATGCTGAGAGAAACTGATTGCAGTCCTGTATACACCGTTTTGTAGGGAACTGTAGAGTTCAATCTGCTTAAATGCTGAGAGAAACTGATTGCAGTCCTGTAGACACCGTTTTGTAGGGAACTGCAGAGTTCAATCTGCTTAAATGCTGAGAGAAACTGATTGCAGTCCTGTAGACACCGTTTTGTAGGGAACTGTAGAGTTCAATCTGCTTAAATGCTGAGAGAAACTAATTGCAGTCCTGTAGACACCGTTTTGTAGGGAACTGTAGAGTTCAATCTGAGTCACACCAGGTCAGCCAAGGGGGGAAGATAAAGGGAAATCCTAAACACCTAGATTTGAAAATTGAATACAATTAAAACACAGTATAATGAAAATACACCACAATATACATAATAGAAGAAAGCAAGAGGGGAATACAAATTACAGGAAAGTAATAAGGAAAAACAAATTAACATTTCCTGCACAACAGTCTATGGCAGAGTATGGGTGAGCTTTTCCAGTAAAACCTTGAAATGTTTTATTTTACAGTTTAAATACAAGGTTTACTTCCTAGCTCCACCCAAAGGTAATTAACCTTAAGTGACCTGTTCTAATTTCTGTGTGACACTCAAGTAACAGCTCTTTTTGCTTTCCTAGTTTAAATATGCAATAGAAAACAAAATACAATTAAAACACAGAGTAATGAAAATGTACCACAATATTCACAACAGAAGAAAGCTATAACACAATACAAATTACAAGTACTACAAGGGGGAAAAAAACTAATCTTTCTCTCATAGCAGTCTGTCAGAGTATGAGTGGCCTTTTCCAGAAAATAAGCTGAAAGACACAAACAAAACTGTTTCTGGAATAAGAAAAGCAAGGTAATATGATGAGAACTATCTTTTGGCATTGTACAAATATCCAGCTCCTTAAATAAATGGATTATATAAATTCATTAGATGTAAATTTATCGTTTAGTATTTAAAGAAGTTCTATAGCTTAGGTAAGCAAATAGGTACAATAGATAATACAGTATGCCGCTGCTATATCAAGCCATCAAAACTGTTGGTATACCAAGGAACGTAATGGTTTCTATTATGTATTAAGAATCTTCATACAATTGTTTAAAAAGAATAACAAAGGAAGACTGTATAATATACTATACTGCTAAATCAAGCAATCAGTTGAAAACAGATCTTGTTAGAGTTTACAGGTAAAGCAGATGAGGTAGAAAGTGTCTGCACACTTAAATACCTACTACATTGTATGAAAGCTTTTTCTTCAACTATGAGTTGCTCTCGTTTTCATTTCTCCAAATCCTTTGGGTTTCTAATACCATGACGGGAATGGACCTCATTCCTAAGTCAAAGTATGATTAAAGTTCATTAAATTAGTATTGTATCACTCTTTCATGTTAACCAAAAGTGCTCTTCGCAGCACCCGCAATGTCCCCAGTAATGATTCTTGCGATTTGTATGGTGTTACATGAATTGGTAACATATCTAAATACGATTGTAAATTCTTCTTTTATTAGACCAGTTGCTCCTACTACTATTAGAACTGTCTGGGTATCTTTCTTCCACATGGCTCTCATTTCTGCCTGCAGATCGAGGTATTTTATGACTTTGTGTAATCACTAGGTGTGGCAATTTCAATGATCAGTGCTACTTTTGTCTTCTTTTCTTGGACCACTATATCCAGTTTTCTAGCATCTATCTTTTGGACTGTTTGTATTGGGTGATCCCATGTGATGTAAACTTTATCATTTTCTATGATTCTCTGTGTCTCATGTTTCCAGTGCTTTTCAGTCACTTCGATACTATAATGCTTGCACAATCTCCAGTGTAACAATTTTGCCACATCATTATGCCTTTCAGTATAAAGTCCCTCTGCCATTAGAGAGTCGCAACCGCAATAAGGTGTGACTGTTTCCAATTTGGTTCCACAAAACCTACATATATCTGTTTCTCCCACATGTTCAATGGACTTAGTAAACCAGAATGTACGTAGCCCACTATCTTCGTCTGCCAATATTAACCTTTCATTTTTTGATGTAAATTCACCTCTCCTTAACCATTTCTGCATTCGTTCTTGATCAACATGAGGCTCTTTCAGAAGTTTTCTATACTTGCAACTATATTTATGTTTTTTCCACATTTTTTGCCTTCTCATCTCATCCTTCACTTTATAATCTTTCTTTTGTTTTTTAGCACATTCAGTTGCTGCCTGATTTTTATCCACTTCTGGTTTGAATTCCATTCCTGCTTGACGGCGATATGCTTCTGCTAAATTAAGCAGAGATGTCATTTTAGATTTATTCTCCTCATGTTTCAAAACTCTCACCACATTTGGATCTTGTGAGGTCAATAGATATGTGTGGAGTCCCACAATTGCAGATCTATACAGGTAATCAATTTCAAGGAGGCCCATCCCTCCTTCAGAACGGGGAATATATAATCTTGGTATACACTGATTTTTATAAATCATTTGGTGAGCATGAAGCATTCTTCTTGTTTTAATATCCAATCTATCCAACATTTTTTGGGGCCAGTCAATCACTCCAAAACTATGTTAGGACAGGAAGAGCAAATTGATTTATAGCTTGGATCTTGTTCCTATGTGTCAATGCTGTTTTCAGGATTAATTTAAGTTTTCTAAAGTACTCCTTACTAAGCTTTATTTGCATTTGTTCATGTTTTATTGCTGATCCCTCATCAATTCCCAACTATTTATACACCCCCTCTTGCTCAAGTTCTTTTATATCACATTCTTGCCCAAAACTGATGTTTTCCTGGTGCTGCAATTTTCCTTTTTTAAAGGGTGATTTTGCACATTTATCAAGACCAAATGACATTCCAATGTCATCTGAAAACGTTTTGACAACCTGTAGCTGTGCTTTCAATTCCTCATTTGATGAGCTATACAATTTTAAATCATCGACAAAGAGAAGATGAGAAGTCATTATACTTTGTTGTTTTCTAGAAGCCAAATTATAGCCATGACCTAAGCTGTTAAGTAAACAGCTTAATGGATTAATGGCAAGGTAAAATAGCAATGGTGACAGGGAGTCACCCTGGAATACCCCCTTTGGATTTTTATCCCTGGGATAATAATCTGTCCTTTATCATGGCTTAATTGCAAAGTGGTCTGCCACTGTTTCATGGTTACTGTAATGCAATCAATCAGTGTAGGATGTACCTTATACATTTTTAAGCACTCTTTTATCCATGAATGTGGGATACTATCAAATGCTTTTTTATAGTCAATCCATGCCATACTTACATTCTTCCCTTTCTTACAGTTCTCCACTATAACTTTATTTAACAACAAATGATCCTTTGTTACATATGACTTTCTTTTATTGCCCTTTTGTTCTACTGCCATAATTGAGTTTTCTTCTAAATGACTATAAACTCTGTAGGCATCAATCCCCATGTATAGTTTATACGTCGTCGGAAGACAAGTTATTGGTCTATAATTTTTAGAGCAGCTTGCAGGTTCACTCTTAAGTAAGAGCATTGTTTTTCCTGTTGTTAACCCGTGCGGTGTCTGTTCAGGGTGTGCATATAAATAGTTCTTACTCATGAGCAGTGTGTACCTGTAGAATATATGTCATACCAGTTTAAAAAGATAAATCACATTAAAATAAAACATGATGTTTGTTCACTCATTCATATGATCAGGCGAACATGTAAACATATGTCAAGATGCACTATATGCATCTTTATGTCATACGCATGACCACTCACAAGTCTAGCAGATTTAAGGAAATAGGAAAAGGAGACAGATAATTGAAGTTTCCAGCTACCAAATAAGTCTGTAATACCTTACAAAACACACACATGCACATACCACCCACTCTGCCTTGTCAATATAACTGTAAAATGCAGTTTAAACCACAAGTATTACAGAGAAAAAAAGATTTAGCAACTGACAGTTTTGCTTTAGTGTAAACACCTACAATTCCTTTAGCTGCTTTATACCACAGCAGCTCACAAGTCAAATGAATCCAGTTTAAGCCACATATTGCAGAGAAGAAAAAAAGATTTAGCAGCTGTAACAGTTTTATCTCAGTGTAAGCACCTATAATAGCTTTAGCTACTTTAGAGGTCATACCACACAGCACACATTTTCACTTGCATGTCCACATCTCTTAGAAGCATGTCAGCCTTTGATGTAGTGTCTTGCAAATTTGCATCTGTGCTAGCCCCATGAAACAGATTACAGCCTGAAAGCTTATAGACCCTGAGTAACAAGATTAAAATAGATCTGACATTTTCTTAACCATGCTAGTGTTTACAAGTGTCTTACCTTATGCCATAACGTAACAATAATACTGACAAAATCGGCATTTAGCATTTCTTGACTGACTTTTATAGGTCTTCAAGGCATCTGCGTCTCAAGAGTAACAATTCACAGCTTTGTGTTTAACCTAAATATAAAATAATTTAGAATGAAAACTCATGTTAATGTTATCCATATTTATGAAAACAATGCATTGTTCTCCATGATTATCTTGAAGTTGAAAAGCACTGTGAGGGGAGATTATGGCACACTACTTGTCAGTCATGTATCATCAGCATGTGTGTTTCTTAGTTAATTCATTTGAACATGCTATGGAGCTGCTTTACCAGAAAATGTCTTAACAGTTACCTCTGGTATGTATATATGTATGGATGGATTTATTATTTTTTAAACAAATGTGGCATATTACATAATATACTAAGTAAACAAACCATTGCATAGATTTTTCCTTTTCATGCATAATAAATATATGCTTTATTTCATAATTAAAAAATCAATTAGAAGGCATTAAAAAAGACTGAGAAATGAAAATGCAAAACTCAAAGGAACAATGAGAGGATATTTGTATGGCTTCCAAACATACAAAAAACTCTAGAAGGCTTAACATTTATGTATTTGTTTTATGTATTTGTTTTTCAGTAAAATGTAACATCTCAGAATTTAACCTGCAGCCATCTTGTTTATCTAAAATGAAAAGGTAAGGAATCTGTCCCCTGTGCTGCACTGTAAGGAAATAAACAGATAAAGTGAACCATTCAAATAGTGCCTCCAATGACTGATATTTACCTAATTAAAAAAAAAACAGAAATTGTGTGCACCATTGTGTGATGTGGTCCACTTTAAACATGGCTTCATCTCAGTCAGTTTTATAGCTCTGCCTCCTGGCAACTTGCCATATTCTCGGAGCTGTATACATAGCCAGTTTACTACTGCACATTTTATTGCATATATGATGCATACATGCCAGCGGCTATCTTCTCATTTTTTGAATAGCTTTATTTACAAATTTTAACATATATAAACCACTGACAGCAATTAACAGTAAGCAGTATATGCAATTTACGGAATGTTTTACAACTAACACTTACATAAAGATCACATTTCATTTCTGCCCTTTAGACAACAAAGAAGAAAGGAAACTGATCAAATCATTTTATCTTAATTTTTAAAGTATACATAATGGACAAATAACTAATACTCCATCAGCTTATATTCCAGAACAGGAATGTTCATCATATGCTTAGGTAACTGAATATCAACTGTTAATTAAATAAGATCTATTACTGGAATTATCTGTAGTATATTCATAACTTGTAGAAAAATTAGTTATATAAATAGAGAAAAGTGAGAAAAGATAAGAAACCTTTCTAGTAAAATAGTCTTTCAACACACCAAAGAAAAAAACTATGAAAAATCTACCCGATGACCAACATACGATGGACAACTGTATTCATTAAGCTAGGCTATTTGACCCAACAGTCTCAAAAAATAGCAAACAGTGTATGTAGTTTCTTCCAGAGGCTGCATAACTGGGAGAAAAAGGGGAACAAAGACTTACTTCAATATGCAGCTTTCAGTTCACATTAGGGTGAAACAGACAGTCAAACCACTAATGATAGACTTGATATTATTTTTTTTTTATTTTAGTTACCTTAAGTCCAGTATAATAACGTTCTGTCAATAGTGACCAACATTCTTATAGGAAAGGGGAGCATTCTGTCTTCCAATGGCTTGTCACTAACTTCTTTGTCACCAAGCAAGCAATGAGTAGCACAACAGGAAATTCTGTTTCTAGAGTAAAAACATGTCATTAGGTCTCTCAGCTGTGTCTGTCAGCTGATATAGCTTCCCCTAAATGCTCCCAAAATGCTTACCAAAACCACAGCAGTCACATTCCCATATTATGCTGGCTCAATTTGTTATTATACATGGCATTTGGTATCTCCAGCAGGTTTAATCATAAGTTGGAAGGAAGCTATGAATGACATTTGGGGTAATGAACAATCAATGCATGCATTTCCATGCAAAAAGTCTCTGTTTTGGTGATGAGGTTAACTGTGATGGAAGCCACAATACACAATTAAAATTGCTTTTGGTATAGATATTTTTGGCAGACTCGTATATTTGGATAATCTCTGCTTCAGGATGAAAGTATTCCTCCAAAAGCAGCTTGTAAGCTTGTGAAATGGTTATGGGAGGTCTGACCTCAATATTACCTTTAACTGCCAATAAAGCCAAGAGAGAGGACCCCAAAACCTCCTCAACTTATGGCCTGCTATATGCATGCCTGAGAAGCGATATAATATTTAGTTCAGTATGTGAATAGCAGAAAGCTGATACTCCCAAAAAAAGTCTAGAAGAGACTTACTGCCCTTCAGGAAGAGGAGCTGAAATGCATAGTTACCTCTGTGCTAATGTCACTGCCTAACATAAAGAAAAACAGCTGTAGAGTACGAAATGCAGAGTGCTCTTCAAATGGAAACAATAATGTTACTATGCGCTTGGTTGAGAAAACTGTAGTCTATGCCATAGGGGAGAACCATACTAATGGGGTTTGGGGGCAGATGGTGCAGTCTGCCCTAGGTGCAAAAAAGTAAAGTGGTGCAGCTGTACCTTTTAAAAGCTTTGCTTAAACTAAAACTAGGGCCAGATTCTTCAAGAGCATTCTTCTTTAAGAACTTTGTGTCTGTGTGTCCCTGCATGCATTGACCCATGCACCTGTTGCATACTCCATTTTGGCATTCCACCGTCCCACCGCATGGAATTTAAATTCAAGTGTGTGTGTGAGAGAGTATCAGCTACTTAGTGAGGGAGTTGGTTAGAATACCTCTCATATCTGGACAAAGCCTAAAATAATGAGGTGACAAAAGCCCCCCCCCCCCCAAAAAAGGAGAGATTTTAAATATTGTTCTTATAAACTAAGAAAGTTACTAGAATACGATTTGTATTAGTATGCATTTTTCTGAAGGCTATGAAGTCTGAAACTCAAATTATGTCATTTAGAAACTTCAATCCTTAATGATTTACCAGAAAACCACAACTTTTGTGAGGAACAGACTACAAATGTGAGGCAAAAATCTGGATAGTTGAGACCTTTGCAGGTTAGTAAATTGGGCGTTCGAAAGACATGTATAAATGGGCGTGCCTTCATTGAAGGTTGGACATCGAGCTGGCACCTCGGCGTTCGTGAAAATCTACTGCCAATCATTAGCCATGCGTAAAAGGGTGTGCCTTCATTGAAGGTTGGACGTCGAGCTGGCACCTCGGTGTTCGGGAAAATCTACTGCCAATCATTAGCGGACCGGAGTTCCGCTGTGGTGACCCCTAATCAGGAAAAGCTGAAAGACAAACAACTCAAACCCTTTACCTTGGTTACAGGAAAAAAAAAACTTGAATCCTTTACACCATTTACCAAGCTAGTAACAAATGAATTTGATGCATTTTCAAAAAACTAAGTTTCAGTGCAAGTGCAAGGAATTGTAACCTGCATTTTCAAGGAACTTTGAGCTTCAAGGGAAGAGAGGCCTGCTGCGGTTCATGCTATATCTGTTTTCAATGCATCTGTTTTGTTTAGGAAATGGTCATATCACAAGAGGTAGCATATTTGTTTTTTGATGCAGAAGGCTGTGGATTCTACTTCCACTGCATGTAGATGGATTGCTGATAATGTGTTTTACTTTCAGGGGGGTGCTGCAGTCCTGAGAGTGTCTTCCTTTGGATGAGATGCATAGTTACTATGAAACTATTGTCGGTTTGCCACCCATTCCCTATGGCAATATTACCAGCTTACCATTTTTTTATTGTATGTAACAGACAATTTATTCACCAAGGGCAACAGACACTGAATTTGTAGATGAAACACTGAAATATAAAGTTATTTGCTAGCAGCAAGCTCGTCATCAGTTATAGAGCTCTTTATGTAGAATTGTTCAGAGGACTTTTACTTCTGCAGAGATTGTGTATATTGACTGGTATTGGTAGATGTGATGACAGAAGTATGAGTGTCCTTCTATGGTTGAAATGTTCTGAAATGGTCAGTTTTGTCAATATTGGGTTATAAGTTTTGTTTCATTGCTTACTGGAAAAATATTTGAAACTACAGATTTAAAATACACACTAAGAAGTGGTGCTGCACTATAGAAGGAATATAATTTAATACAATTAGGAAGGTGAATCAAAGAATGCATGCATGTTTGCATTGTCTGGAAACTGTGTGCAAGAAACCCTATGGTTTGAAAACATCCCAAATGTAAACTTTATCTTCCAATGGCCAGATGCATTTTCTTTGAATGTGGGTTTCAAGGCCATTTCAATGAATGTGAGTTTCAATGGCAGAGAAGTTTACTGTTAAAGCTTAGTCTGTTTTCATTGTGACACTGTATTTTTTGTTTAGCAAATGTCTATCAGTGTTTGTGCTATAAAATCTGAAATAAAAGTTCTAAATTAAATCCAAATTTCTATAATCATTGTAGAAGGAAAAGAGGAAATAGTCTGCGCACCAGAAGGTTGGTTTATGGTAACTGGGGAGAAATAGCTAAGTAATGGGACACTGGAATAGCTGCCGGGGGTGCTGTGTGTGTGTGTGTGTGTGTGTGTGTGTGTGTGTGTGTGTGTGTGTGTGTGTGTGTGTGTGTGTGTGTGTGTGTGTGTGTGTGTGTGTGTGTGTGTGTGTGTGTGTGTGTGTGTGTGTGTGTGTGTGTGTGTGTGTATGGTTTGATCCATTACGCTGTCTAGGGCCCCATTCAACTATGATCTGGCTGTGAAGTAAATGCTTTGTTTCTTCCTTTTGCATGTGTGCATGTGTCCATGCATCCATGTAGGAAAACGTGGTACAGGATTTTAGAAAACTCTGAAGGAACTACAGAAAGACCGGCAAGAGCCACGGTTATTTTTAAAATTACCAGCAGCCTTCTAGTTGTACAGTAGTATAATACAGTACAGATTTTAACAGTGGAAAAGTATTTTTGTTTGTTTAACTGAACCCAGTGAACTGGATTACTCACAGCAAGTGAATCAGCCAGGTCATTGTAGACTACCAGACTGAAAGCAAGCATTTTTTAAAATGTTAATATAACCAGATTTTGTTTCTTATTTTTGGAGAAGAGAGGAGGAGGTGTCTAGGCTTGTGTGTGTGTGTGTTTGCATTTGTCTGAATACTCTAATGTTTGGTACGTGTGTGTGTGTGTGTGTGTGTGTGTGTGTGTGTGTGTGTGTGTGTGTGTGCGAGCGCGCACATGCATGCACATTTGTTTAAATTTTTTGAAACTGGATATTATGTTCTTTTTTTTCCATTGTAGTCTTCTGCCCTCTTTTTATTTTGGTTGTAGGGGAGTAGCTAGCTGGGCTATAGTTAAAGTAACTTGCCCTTTCATTGGCCCAGCTCAAATTCTGCCATTAAGGCTGGCAAGTGAATATTTGTGTTAATAAACTGTAATAATGTTATCCTTTTATTGTAGGGGAAGGGTTGGCCAGCTGTGCTGTAGATGAATGTAACTTGCCCTTTTCACTTGGTTGGTTTAAATTCCACCCTTAAGGTACATTTGTATGAATAAATTTGAATATTCATGCTTTTTTTTTTTTTTTTGAGGGTTGGCAGTAACTTTGTCTTTTTCATATTATTTTAAAGACTGGTTAGTGTGCATTTGTGTGAAATAAATTGAAAATTGTGGGGTGGGGGTGGTTAGCTGTTGTATGGAACTTATCCTGTTCATTTGCTCAACTTAAAGTCTGGTATTAAGGGCTGGCTAGGGCATGTTTGTGTGAAATAAATTGGAATATTTATGTTTTTCCTTTTTTTGGGAGGAGGTGGCTAGCTGTGTTACTGATGGAATAACTGGTGCCCAGTTTAAAAGTGGGCATTGATGGCTAGTGTGCATTTGAATGAAATATTGAAGCTTTCCCCATGCTGCAGTCTTTATTCTGTCTCTCTCTGGGTGTGGTATTTGTAAAACCAAGTTGAAACTTTGCAGAATGTCCCTAGGTTTGCTTCATCTTGATCTGACCCTAATAAAATTTGGGGTCAACTGTCCACGTAAGTTACCAAATCCCAAGCTACTGGGTCTTAGGGGTGTGTTGTCAATGTCATACTCAAATTTATAAGTGAGATAATAATCCATTTTGACATTTAGCTTTAGTCCACAATTCTGGCAATAGTTATTTGTTTGGGACAGTTTGGGGGGGATTTGATCACTGCTCCTAGCTTGCTCCTTGCTGGTCATTATTTTGTTTAATTTTCTGATTATTACTAAAATGGTGCTGTGGTAGCGTTGTTGCCTCATAGCAAGATGTCGTCCCGTTCGATTCTCAGCTAGAGCGTCTTCTGTGTGGAGGCATACGTGAATGGGGCGTGCCTTCGTTGAAGGTTGTGCGGCAGGGCTGGTAACCCGGTACGTAAAAATCCACTACCAATCATTAGTGGACCGGAGTTCCTCTGTGGCGATCCCCTAACTGGGAAAAGCCGAAAGACACAAACAAACAAACTAAAATCAGTTTTCATTGAGAATGCAGTATTAGAAAAAATTCACTGCACGGGGTGGTGGGTGTTAAAAAAAAAGCTTCTCTGGGTGTCAAATATAGGCTCCAATATATTGTATTAAGGAATTGAGAGAGGCCTACAGACATCAGCTTTTATTGAAATTCTTAGCCAATGGCATAAAGGAGTATATAATGATCCTCTTTTAGGTCAACTAAAAGTTTTACTTATGGAAAAAAAAAGTACTGAGTAATATAGAGATCTCCTAAATAATGATGTGGGAGAGCATTATAGGCTACAAGAACAGATGGGAAGCCTGATGTCCCATCTTCTATTCTTCTTATGACAAAATGCATACAATTATATCTGATCTAATGTACTACATAACTGTATCCAATGCTGACTATGTTGCTGCTGAATATGCACTTGTTTATTTCATAATTATTGTATGTAATGCTGCTAATGTCACCTGAGCAGTCTGCACATTGTATACTACTACTTTAAACAGTTTTCATGGAGCTTTGTACGTAATGCCTCTAAATATTAGCCAAGTATTTTGTATGTTATATACGTACTACTGAAATTTGTTATTGCACTTTCCTCCCTGAGCCTCTGCTGAAAAGGGGCTTGTTTGCCCAGTTGGACTTTCCAGGTAAGCAAATGTAAAAACATACAAACATGAATGAATAAATAAATATAGACAGATACATACACACAATGCATGCAGTACTTGCAAGTCTCAGAGAAAGAAATGACCACTATTGCAAAGCCATTGAAAAAGCTAACACCGGCTACCTGTAAAATAATTTGTTGACTTTCTACCTACCTTTCAACTATTTAAACTTATCAAAAATGAAACCTTCCCCTCACTAGCCTCCAGACTATTGAGGGATGCACCAACATAAAACCTTAGAAATCATAACCACTCAGGTCCTGTCCTCCTAACCTCCCAAACTAGGCTTCACTGTACAAACCATACTTTCTCAGTCCTTAGTCTAAATTGTGGGAATTTCTCCCTTCTCTTCTTGAAGATCATTACTCTTACCCTTGGGAAATGCAACTAAGCCTCTGGTCATTTAACTTAACCACTTCCAAATTTTCTTCTACATACTTTGCTCTGACTCTGCTTTTCATTGTGATTCTTTCAGTATGCCAATTCTGACATTGACTCTGTATATAATGCATGTCTTTATTGTGTTTTGTCACTCACTCTGTATTTAATGTCCTGCATGTATTCCTTTTATACCATTAAGCCAACTCTGATATTCATATTACATATAATATATGTATATACTACATTTTGTCATTTGCTCTCTATATAATGTCATGTATATATTATGTTTACCTTGGCCTAAGACTGAAATAGGTCCTATGGGATCAGTGGTCTACCCTGATAAACACAAAATAAAGTTGTTCTTTTGCTCTCAAAGTGTAACTTCATGAGTATGTATTATTTTATTATTTTTTTTTCTTTCTTGAAGTTTAAACTATGTATATCGATGTTTAATTAATGCAAGTTCAATGAATATATTACTCTTCACAAAACAATATACATCAATTAAAGTGAGTCCTAATGCATTAATGAAATACACAGGAGTGAAAATGAACAAATCTACAGTAGTATTGTGAAAGGTAGGCTACATGCATTTGCAACCCTAAAACCTACTTTCATCAAAATAACTTTTTTTTAAGGGGACAAGCAACATTTGTAACCTACCTCCCCCTTCATTTCTGCATCTTACAGAGTGGGCAAAATGCAATTTAAGCTGCATATTTATATTCTGCTGGGGAAAATGAGCACATATTTTTGGTTTGGAACTCTCTAAAAATGAGGCTCCTCAGCTCTCAGCTGTACATTCTTACATAACAAATGAAATAAATAAATGCATGCATAACTACATGCATAAATAACCACAAATATACTGCTTTGAATGTTGCTTCCTCCTGAAATTTGCAGTCTCTGTCAATGCAGCATGCAATAGAAGCTGGTCACATACAATGTAGTTTTTTTTCTCTTCACAGGCTTTTCCAGCCTTTGTAAAATGCATATCCATACCTGTGTGATGATGTGAGGTATTGCCAGCTATGTCAGTGGAAGTAGGGCAGTGGATGTGTAACATATGCCAGCACAGCTAGCTGGAATTTTGTAAAGAATTATACGTCATTCATATATCAAACTGATTTGTACAGATGCTTGTGTTAAAAAATGTATTTGTAAAGCTGCTTGAGTTAAAAATGTACCAACAGTGTGCCCTGCTGGGCAGAAAAAGAAATATACATGAATTATTGTAACTATTTAAATGAATATGTTTTAACAGAGGCTACTAGAAGAGAAGAGGTTAATCTCAAACTTTGAAAATAGTTTGAAAGTAAGTTATCTGGCTTAGGCAATAAAGATTGTATCTTACAGTTCTCAATGCAGCCAGAGACAAAAAGTCTTTACTAGGAAGCTTTCTGCATTGCCTTTAATAGTGAACTAATTGCTACTCTGGAAGGGTAGAGGTTTGAATTTTTTTATGACTTGCAGAAGCTGCATCAGATCTTAGCAAGCTCTGTGTGTGTGTATTATTGACCCATGTGTGGTAAATCCTGACAGTTTCTAGCAATGGGGGGTTCTATGGGAACCAGAAGTCAGATGAACAGATGTATGTAATGTCCTTAATCCCTTACTAAAAAAATAATGTTTAATAATAGGTGAGACTGAAGTCTCAGAGCAGTCTTTTTTACCTGACAGAGAAGGATCTCTCATCTACTTCACCTTGCCTTGCTCTAATAAGTAACCAGGGCATAATAATTCTTTAGATCTGTTAGGAAAATATAGTGAGATTAGTTAAGTGTTGTTTTTCTGTAACTGTGTGAACCTGTCATTTGTAACATTTCCTGTGATTGAAACTCTGGTGTCTATTGTAAATAGATATTTAGTATTTTCATGTTATTTTATTATTTTTTATTAAATGTATTTAAATCTTTCATTGTGGTCTGTCCTTTAGAGAATATTTTAATCTCTGTGAGTATTCATATATATTTGGTGAAAGCTCTGGCCACCGCTGAAAGCCTTACCACATTGGCCAAACACTACCATTTGTATTAATATTAATGTCACTCAGTATAATTGGGTATCCTTGCAAGATCTTTGGAGTAGTTGGCTTTGGAGTGTCTGGTGGTGGTGTAACTACCTTATAGTCTGAGCAGAAGGTGGTATAGCTAGTAAATCTGCGTCAGCTTTTTCCAGGTGTGTGTGTGTGTGTGTGTGTGTGTGTGTGTGTGTGTGTGTGTGTGTGTGTGTGTGTGTGTGAACTGTTTGAAGCAAGGACATGAAACATCAGTTTCACAGAGAGGGTACCAAATACAAAACCATGGGCAGAACAATTGGTAAATGTGAGGGTCATTTTATTACAACCACTGAAACTGACCACAACACAGTAAAAACATTAGCACTTTTGTTTGGAATTATACCAAACTTCCTCAGATAAAATTTTAAAAACCTAGAAAAAGAGAAGTGACCTCCACTAAAGATTGCAAAAAGAATGCGAAAGAGAGGTTACAATGGCAGCACTTCCATATGGAAGCCTGCCTACACCATCAAGTTATTCCTAGAGGCCTTAGAGTTAGGTGTATGCCCAGTTATGGGAACACCTACCCTGAGCTTCTAGCAAAATGGCAAGCAATTAATATACAAACCAGCTTCAGCTACATGAAATTGCTGATAGACTTTTTTAAGCCTCTTAAAGAGGAGATCAGCACTCTGATAGAGGAGAAACAAAAATAACTAGAAAATATTAATCTTTCTGATAATAATTTCATGAAATTGGAGTATTTATAAGACAAATTAACAGCCTATGAAGTTAAGCTAAAAGGCATTAAGAATCAGAAACTAATGAGGGATTTTAATGACATATGGAAAGGACATTTATTTGAATGGCCGAGAACCAATAATAATGCTGAACACTCGCGGAAGGGAGAGAGAAATCCTGAAATGAAAGATACATCTCCACATGTTAATGCTACCATTCATAAATCTTGTGATCTTTTGGTTAGTGCACAAGTTCATCAGGTGAATAAACAAGAGACTATGACTAAAAGAGTCACAAATGGGAGTGTATGCACTAATGAGAATGCTTGCATCATTGAAGAAGGACATGTATTGGTCTCTCTTGACACAACATCCAGTATTAGTCCTTCCAACAATACTGGTATAAATGATCATCCTTTAGGAACAATACCTAAGAAAGGAGCACAACATGCCACGATCACAGAACAGCTCCCTTTTTTAATGTTAAACAAAGTTTCTCGAACAGGGAGATCTATAAGCAGGGAAAGAAAGAAAAGGAAGGTGACACAATAGCCTCTCTGGTGGTCAATATTTCTAACATTAAGCTGACTCAATCTCAGCTGGGTTTATTAGAGAAAGGTCTTAGTTTTATCCCAGCTACCAGGTCTATACATGATGAATTTGTGTTAGATATTAAAATGTTTCGAAGGAATCTTACTCTGAAGTATATTTTTGGTGATGTAAATGATACATCTTACATTAAGGGGAATACTGTGCTTAAGAAACATAGCACGTTTGCTCCCCTTAATCACCCAGCTGTTGATTCTTTTATTCATGCTTGTGAAGATGAGTTAATGAGAATGAGAATGGCCCATGAAGGAAACTCTTACTTCAATTTAACCAAAGAAGAAAACCAGGCACTCAAAGAACTTAAAGAAAGGAATGACACTGTGGTTAAACCTGCTGATAAAGGAGGTGCTGTAGTGGTGTTGGATGCAACATTGTGAATCTTGCACTGTTGAAGCTACAGTATGAGGTTTCAGTTTGATATCATTACTTGTGATGTAACGCTCTTCTGTTTTTACAAAAATTTTAAAAAACATCATGTGACACCTTATATAACAAAAAGTCACATGACAGCTCTAAACCTTAAAGATACATTGTAAAAAGTCCAGCCGCAAAAATGTAACCACCTCAAATTGTTGAAATGACATGAATGAACATCCACTAAAAATGAAAGACTTAATCCTATTTTAAAATCGACCCAAAGAAAACTATTATATACAAAATTATAACTTACTTAATATAATGAATAAATACATATTAGCCGTATCTGTTATAAGATTTCTTTTTAAGAAGGCTAGCAATTGAAATAATATCTTTTAAACCTAGTGGGGCTGTCACATGCAGATAAATCTGCCACCGTAACTCCTGCTGCTCCAATATAACTTTCCATGATTCCCCCTGTCAGGCTCTTCAGTACTTGCTCTAACACTGCAAATTTGAAACCATGCTCTGGTTGCTGACTTATATGTTTATATAAAGCATTGGTAGATTTCTGTTTAGTAATTTCATATACATATCCATAAATATGCTTGCACAATTTACGCTCAGTTTTGCCAATGTAAAATACAGAACATTTTGAACAATTAGCAATATATACAACACTCTGAGTACAACAGGAATACCGAACAGAGATGGAAATAAACTTGTTACCAGCCTGAACTCTGAACCCAAAATTAATATATTGGCATTGATAGCACGCCCCACACTTTACCATCTTACCAATAGTTCTAAGCCTAGTTGGTTGTCCAAACATTTTCTTTAAAATTTAATCCTCTCTTATATATAAACTTATTCAGTAAGGGTCACCTTTGTCCCTAGTAATCGGGCTGACATCACTAGGGTTTACGTGAATGAAAACTGTTTACATGCAAATTGAACCTTCAGTTGTTTTTCAGCAAAGGCATTTATGACTTGGATTGCAATAACAGTGGTATTACAGTACCCAGTATATTTAATCCTGAGTTGCACCCCACCTTGAATATTTTTGAGAGGGTATGTGAGATGGATATCAGGCACACCCTTGCCCAGTACAATTATGAATATGAATACACTATGAGCCTTGATCAATGCAAATTGTTGAACTTAAGACCATGGATCAATTAAGATTTATGCAACTGGATAAAGGTGGGGATCTCATTGTTATGGATAATATTGATAACATACAGCAGATGTTCAATGTATTACATCAAGATACTTATGCTGTTGCCTCTATTAATGAGGTTAATATTTCATATAAGAATATTGATTATTTATTTGACATGTTGACATAAGGTCAGATTACCCTGGTTGAATTTAATTATATGACTACTGATCATCTTAAAATTCTTACTATATTCAGTGTCCCCAAGATTCATAAGGATCTATGTGATCTTCCCCTTCATCCCATAGTGAACAAGTTATATACCCTGATTTGTTGACCATCAACTTAAGGGTGAAGTGTCTAATATTTTACATATTTGTAGGAATTCTTGGAAATTTTTAACCAAATACAATTAACTGGGACCATTTGCTGATGGTGTATTTGTTACAATCGATGTTAAAAAATTATTTAGTTGTATACCACATGACGTAGGGTTGGGTTGGTTTTCTGAATTCCTTACCAATCATTTGCATATCAATCAGGATAAAACTAACACCTTTAGTCAACCTATGGAATTGATATTAGATAATAATTTCATCTTTTTCAAAGGTCATTATTTCAAACAGCTTCAAGGAGTAGCGATGGGTGCTGCATGTGTGCCCCTGTATGCTAATGTCATTATGGCATCTTGGGAATACCGGTTTCTTTTTACAAGTTCTTATTTTGTATCCATCCATTTGTATGTCTGATTCCTGGATGACATATGTCTGATTCCTGGATGACATTTTTATGTCTGATTCCTGGATGACATTTTTATTGCTTGGACTGCACCTGTGGAAGATATCCAGCCATTTATTGATTATATCAACAGAAGTATAACTTTTCTTCCATTTACTCATACTGTGAATATCATTCAATAGCTTATCTGGGTGTCTTACTGTCTAAGGATCAAGCTCTCAATGGTTTAAAGCTAAAATTTATAGAAAACCTACATATACTAATTGATTTTTACATTTGAGTAGTAACCATCCCTTTTATGTTAAATGTGCAGTTATAAAAGGGCAGATGGTTAGGGCTGCCAGGATGGCTACAGTGTATGATGATTTTGAAAAAGAATGTAACCTATTGAGGAATATGTTTTTAAATAAAGGATACCCTCTGAAGTTTATTAAAACTAATCAAAAACAGGTAATGTATAAAAGACAAATGGGCTTTTATATTCCTTTATTAGATCAAAGTATGACATCCGGAATTTCCAGTGCTTCCACTGGTAGTGTTTCCCCCTGCCAAGGTCCTCTCAGATCCTTTCAGGACATCGGATGGTAAACATGGTAATAATGGATCTTGTCCCTTTATTACGGACTTCAGTTTGAATAGTGTAGATATGTCTACCATTATTGAAAAAAATGGGGTTTGATTACTGGGAATAAAGATATATGTGACCAGCTGGGGCCCGCCCTACGTTTCTATATAAGAGAGGATTAATTTGCATCACATTAAGTATGTTATAATTATGTATGTAATAGTTTTCTTTGGGTCAATCTTAAAATAGGATTAAGTCTTTTGTTCTTAGTGGATGTTCATTGATGTCATTTCAACTATTTGAGCTGGTTACATTTTTGTGTCTGGACTTGTTACAAAATATATTTAAGGTTCAGAGCTATCACATGACTTGTTGGTATATAAGGTGTCACATATGATATTTTTAAAATTTTGTCTGCGGTATAATTCTGAATGAAACCACTTATATTTTTACTGATATCAAATAAGGAACAAGGGCTAGATCCTCTGATGCTATTCATAAACAGAAAACAGAATATATATATATATATATATATATATATATATATATATATATATATATATATATATATATATATATGCATGGATGGATGGATGTTGCTTTCACAAAACATATTGAAATGCAACTTATTGAGCACAACTGCTTGAAATGATCTCTGTTAAAAACAAAACCACCACACTGAGCTAATTAGCATCTATATTATAAGAACGAATGCTTAAAATGTCGAACACATCTTTGTCAACATGTTTTAAGTGAATGCTCTAATAAGCAAAAGCTGACAAAGTTGAAACCGACATACTCAAAATATTTTAGTTGTCCAACACCACTCCCCCACTGCCACAATGAAATGGACTGCAAACACAGTAAATTTCACTTGTAATGAGCACCCTAAATATACATTACAATCCTTCCTGTTTGTAAAGTGAATGAAGTAACCATACCAATTGGCAACAGTGAATCTCCAAAATTACACTTGACCAAAATAACATTTTCCCAAAACACAAACCAGTAAACACACATACACTATTTTTTCTCTAATTTTTGCTGTACCCCCCACACCCCCTGCTAATTATATATACCAACTCCGAGATCACACTAAAATTAAGGTAAACATGCATAATTCATAATGTACACATCTTTACATCACTGCTACATTTGCGTGTGTTGGCCAACTATGACATTTCGAACTTAACATTTTAGATCTTTAGAGCTTTTGCTTATAAGAGTGTTCACTTAAAATGTGTAGACAAACTGCTGCTCAACATTTTAAGTGTTCGTTCTTGTAATATAGGCCCACTAATTACATGTACTAACTCTGAGGTCAGACTACAATGGGGAAATGGTAAATTCCATTATCCCTACTGTACTGCAATCTTGCACATGAGCAAAGCTGGCATGTTCGATCAGCTGATTTTCAGTCAGTTGTACAGGCTTCTTTTTTGTGTGGTTTTATGTGTATATATATATATATATATATATATATATATATATATATATATATATATACACACACACACACACATACACACATCCTACACACATCCAGATAACTCATTAAGCAAAGTTTGACATTAACATTATGTACAAAATATACATTTTTGCCATCTGCTATGGATACACACAAAATGATCATGCTACTTCACTTTGAATTCAGTATTTACAATATTTTTTTATTCAGACTAACTGTGAATTAAGCTACTGCATTCTTTAAAAACACATGCACAATAAGTTCTAGGTGAGTTATAGCTCTCTTGATTTATTATAGTGATGTCACCATTCAAACTTTGGTTAGCAAACTTCAGTTACTGCTCCACTCTTAAAGAAGCCAAATAAAATACAAAAACTCTTGAAGTAGTGTTAGCTGAATGTCTGTCTCTTTCAGAGATGTACACCAGCAGCTAGTCAGCAGCACTTGGTGGTTAGATAACCTCAATATAAATAAATAGCTGGTCACAAGTTTTCAAAAATAAATCCAATTCCTGAGAGAAACTAATACAATTTGAAAATAAAATTTACAGACACAGTACAGTATCGAGTATATGAATGCAAAACAAAGACTTAGAAGAGAGAGATAGCCAATACGAAACCACTAACTCACCAGCTAAATATTCCCTAACAAAGAATCTGGCTAAAAGAATTAGTAGTCAGCTTACCACTGTCTAAAATGTGTAAAATATATCATGTAAAGCAAAACTTAAACTCAGCCTGGTGGGGTAGTAAGAGTGTGTATGATGTACATCCAAACAGTGTTTAACATGTACTCTCCACATTCATCAACAGCTTTTCTCTAAAGCACAGCAATTATAACACACATCCATTGCCAATAGTCAGTTTGCTGCTGATTGCACATGCATTCAAATGCCTGAACAAATCAAAATCATCCACCTTATACTGATGAAACAATTAGTACAGACATCGGCCTCCATGTCTGGCTTTTCACATAACTTTGGGAAGGGCTCAGCAGTTACCTTTCATGAAGTCACTCCTTTTCTCTCTTCTGCATTAAGGCCTGCTCATACTGTTGCTCCATTCCCTCCTGTGTGGATTCATGCTGTCTCATTCTCTCATCGTCAAGGCATTTTACTTCCAGTTTCACTACTACCCTTTCCAGTTTAATCTGTTTTCTGAGGTTTTCTAGGGATGGATAGAGTTACTTTACATTTATGGCCACCACAAGGCTGTCTCCCCATTCACTGAGCTGAGTATTAGTCACACACACAGTGGCTATTTCCTCCTTGTTTAAACTAACATGTGGAAGTCCCTTTTCATTGTACTCACTATTTAGCTGTACCATTGACATCTTGGCAAACTCTTCAAAACTCATTTTTGCTTGTCTAACTATTTTGCCCAAAAATACAATAGGAGCTTTCTAATTCATACCCCTTTATATTTACCTTATAGCTGCAAGTGTACACATACTTCAGGTGACAAAAATACTTGACAGGCTAAATAGGATTACATAGGATTCCTATACAATAGGACTAGGACAACATTGTGAACCAATCTGAGATGGCATGAGTTACTACCAATATGTGCTGGCCACCTCTTTCTCCAATATGTAATGGCCACAAGATATATGATCTCATAATCCACACTTCTGGCACCCAATATCTGAGAGACAGAGACTATGGTTGTTTGGTCCACTCCATCAAACAACATACAGACTATGGCTCATTTTTCACCCTCCACCCATGGCATAGATGGATGAAACTTGACTGTAGCAAAGATTCTGGAAGAAACAGGCAAGATAGATAAGAATGAGCAGGTGCCAGTAAGCATTTGAAAAATCCAGGCTTAAACATGTGAAGTCTGAGATTGCTGTTTTTCAAAATACTCCCTTTTCTCCAAGGTACTGTGATCTTGTTGACATATAAGTTCAAGTGTGGGGTGGGGACTTGTCTCCCACATTGGGTGTGTAGGAGGGCACACACAGCATTTGCTCTTCTTCTCCATTTTTCAGGGTTTTTTTCCAATGTTTTTGAGATTTGCAATGCTATTTCAATAGGGATGTAAAGACAGCACCAACTTGCTGCCCTAAGGGGAGAGTATAGGACTTGGCCTGTTTTGCTAACATCAGTTAAAAGGAGGATGTACTGCTTTTCAACAATGGACCTAATGATGCTCTTGCTGAAAAGCAAAATTCCACTTTCCAGGGATATCATTTGCATGTTTTCCTGAGGGCCAGCTAGTGCAAGGCCAATAATGAACCCAATGGGGAGTAAGTTAGATCTGCCAACCTGAAAAACTAACTGGTTCAATCCCTGCTAACTACCTCTCATCTCTAATGGAGGGAACTAAGGAAGGAATGAAACATAGGGGTCTAGCCCCAGCAAAGAGATGGCCCCAGCCTTTGTCATAATTGGAGTAGCATCGGTGAACTCCCAGGGCAGGGAATACATGGATTAGAGGACACTTACCCTGCCAAGGATCAGCCTACATTATTCCAAGCCCAGTTCTCATTTCTTCATTCCCTAGGAGAAGAAATGAATGATCAGCTGAATAAAGGTAATAAGATTATTGGTTTGGTCAAGTGAAGAGGGAGGAGAGGCTAAAACAGAATAAAATATAAACACATCAATAAGTATAATTCACTATAGGAGGTTTGGCCTTAAGAGCATTTAGACAACATGCACTGTTGTCCTGGACTACAGGCCCTAACCACCACACACAGTTTCCACCATGAACAATCACAGAACAAAGTTAAAGACCTTGTTTTCCTGGGCTCTTTTCTCACTTCACATTGAATTCATTGTTTTACAATCCTAGATTATCCACAACAACTATAATTGTATTTGTGCCCCCCATACACACACGCTGCTTTCTAGGAGTGGCTGGTAATGCCTTTCAGTGTGAACAACCTAGTGTATAAAATATAAGATAGTAGTGTTAGCTGAGCAGTCTTTCTTTTAGTGATGGATAACCAGAAGCTAGTTACAAATCTCAGCAGTTACCCCTGAGTTACTCCTACCAATAAATAAATAACCACAATATTTTAAATTTAAATACAGGCATCTTAGTTACAAGCAAAGAAGTGTGGTTCCACTCACTAAGAGAATAAAACGATTTATTGTGAATGTCTAAAGATAGAGCCAAAGCATGACTCTGCATTTTTGGACAATACTGCTATATGCAACATAACAGAAATAAGGCTGCATACATTGTAATATGTGATGTGAATCCTAAGATTGTCTTGAATGACAATGAGGTGAGGAATCCAAGCCTGGACCATGCAGTAGTGTCCAGCTAAGGGGAAGCAGCAGTATCAATCTACATATCTTTGGCCTTGATCTTTTTAAAGTTAAAAAGGAGGAACCAGAGATTTGACCAGTACATGGAGGCAAATACGTTTAAACTTCAAGAGATGAATGGCACCCTGTCTGAAAACTGTGATGCTATTTAAATGCTGACAGATAAAAATGCTGAAATAAAACTAAGCTGCAAGCAGCTGAAGCATGTTTGGAATATACTGAGAAAGCGAGACAGAGAGGAGGGGATACCAGATAAATGACAGTCATCTCCAGTGTAATGGTATCAAAAAAACTTGCGCACAAAGCATCTAGAAAGTATGGTAAAGAAATGATTTTATTGTTACCAATCACTGAACTGAATTTTTGTGTTAATGCACATTTTAACTTGAGTAAAAATAATTATATCCAAGTTATTGAAAAGGGTAGGAGGTACTTTTTATGAACTAGTTTGAGGGGTGTGATTTTGGATTCCACTAAGGGGCAAACAGGTAGCCTTAGCTCAATGGCTGAGATGGGACAGTAGGTCCATAAGAGCACTAGAGCTACCTGGAAATGTTGATGTACTGCAGGGTCCTGTAATTAACAAGAGCATATTAAGTGATATGGCCAGTCCAATGAAAAGCAATGGGATTAGTCTATTGCTGACAACAGATTACCACTGAACAATTATTAAAATGGATGTTTGCGTGTGTGACTCACAGTGAATCTTAAGGGTTTATTGGTATTTATTTTCCAAGGGTGGTTACTGAAAGTGGTCTGCAAAAGACAGAAAGTGAAACAGGAATTGCCTTATGTTGGGAAGAGTGTAACACACATCTGGACGTTATCAATAAGAAAGGATCATTGTTCAGTGTTTTGTTTGGAAGTGGTGCATGGAGAGATGAATAACAGAATAATCAAAGTGGATCAAAGAAGATATTTGAAGCCTATTGGTGGGTGGTGCCACACATACAAGTCTCAGAAACGATAAGTCTAGCATGACAGTTAGCATTGGTAAGTCAAGGCCCAAGGCTGCTGATGGATTAAAAGCTGAGACTACCCCTTTGGATGAGTGAGTGTATGTATAGATATATGTTCTTATTTTTGCAATACAGTAATGATTAAAAAGAATTGGACGTTTATATTGTAAAGGCAGAGTGGGTATTTCTGTACTATGGGAGGCAAACAGAAAGACGCTAAGGATATAAAGAACAGCATAAAATGGGGTTGGAGATGTATTGAACAGTAATAAGGAGAAGAAATGGAAGAATAAACAAATTAGATGGAAGAGTCATGGCAAGTTGAGAGCTTTCAGCTGGAATGTAAATGGGTTTAAGAGGGAAAGGGTATTCAGTTATATCAGGAGAGCAGGTACTGATGTAGTAGATTTACAAGATGTTTAACTGTAACAGAGAAGAAAAAATTAAAATGAAGGCCTTACTGCTAGATATAGGTGAAAATGAGAAGGGGTGTGTACATACTAGTTGTAAAGAGCTAGCAGTGGGAAATTGAGGAAATGATGTCTAACGCCCAGGGATGCTTTGCAAAGATGAAGAGAATTTTCTAGGGAGAAAGAATAAAAGTTATCTATATATGATCCCCTAAAAATAATCCAGGTTAAGCATGTGTTTACACAATTGAAGAGTATTCATGAAATTATACTAACAGTTATGAGGGAATGGAACATGTTTTGGGATAAAAAAAGCTTTTAGGAAAAGAAAATATCAGCATAGAATGATAAGTTTGGAAATGTAAAAAAGCAACTTAGCTTGGCTAAAAAAAACAAAATACAAGAGTGATTAAAATGGTAGGAAGTGTAAACGTCCGTGCTTTAATTGTATTTTTTGCAAGTATATTGCTAACAATAATGCATTTATTCACCATGTGAAAAAGAAAGAATACTTCTTTGATACTTTTGCTACATGTGAAACAATGAATATTGTATGTTGCGATAGACGCAGGAAATGTCCAGCCTTCTACAGTGGCAACAGTAATAGGAAATTGAAGGATGGGATCAGTGAACATTTCTCCAATGTACGGGGGGAGGTAGAAAATAACACATTGTGTAAGTTGTGAAAAGTGAAGGTCCTAAACATATAGGTTCATAGAATAGTATTAGGCTAACTGCTTTTGTGAGTCATTAAGCCTAGCCATTTACCCCATGTGAGAATTAAACTCTGCACCTTGTGTCTGTAAGGTAAACACCTTAATCATTATGTCATCCTCCCACCCCCTGTATGCTTATTTTTTAATGTTGTTCAGAATGTGAGGATCAGAAAGACAGGTGGTGACGAATTACTAACAGAAAGGGTGGCATATAACTGGATATGCATTCTAAGAGCTAATCGTTTAATTGGTCTGAATAGGGTCTTTAGTTTTAAACCAGTTCTTAAATCAAGATCTTCATGAAGATAGAATATTTTCTATGCTATAAGATTCATATGCCATGAGCATTTTTAATTTATATATTAGATTTTGTTTAAATTTAGCACATCTCCACCAAGCATGGTTTTTAAATTAATGGACTGAAGTTTAATGATTGTTTTATTGACATGTTAATTGCTTGTTTTATATATGCTCCAATTGTGTTCCATATTTTTATTATTTATTTATTTATTTTACATTTGTTGACCGGGAGAGTCCAACTGGATTACAAGTCCATTTTCAGTGGAGGCCCGGGGAGAAAAGCTCCAAGAGCTTGCATGTGTGTGTGGTATTTTAATAAAGTAAACTTGTTTGCTGTGGAGCTCCTTGAGCCATTTTTGATTTGTTTGTTGCTTTCATTTCTTCTGGCCTGGAGCCCTACTCTTTTGAGCCACCCCTTTTCCTGTGCATTTCCATGGTTTGACGTATTCTTATTTAAAAACACTTGAAATTTCATATACAGTATTAAGGATGGATGTCCAAGCTGTAACTCAGAAATTAACCAGTTCCCTTTCTGTTGGTCATAAAAGTTATGAAATAAGCTCTTCAGTTTGAATGGCTGAAGAAAATTCTTTATACAATTAATTTATCTTCAGTTTAATCACAACTCTTTAGAGTAAATTTTAACAAGCCAAAGAAAAATAATCCACTGAATGCGTTTTAAAATATCACTGCTGCTATAGCAAAAGAAGCCAAGTTCAGATAAAAAAAGCAATCTGTCAAGCCTGGAAAGCACTGCCAAACATAATAAATATAATAATGTAATTCCACTAAAAATTATTCCATTAAGTCTGTAGAATTGTTTATCAGCATCAGCAGACATTAACTAGTGAAGATAAGTTGCACAGATCCACTAACAGCGAAAATTGGAACGGCTGTGCTATGCGATTGAGTTCAAAGGTTAAACAGGGAAGTAAATTTGTGCAGCTTGCTCTCAGATATTAACAGCTGTAGGTACTAAATACAGTGATACAGACTGAGTACTACTAAAGTGGCATTTTATTTCCAGCTGACTTCTGAATCTGTGATGTTTGATTTAGTTGAGAGTGTATTTTACTCCAATAAACAGAATCTATGAATGAAGAAAATCAATGTGACTGAATAGAAGGAATATTTTTACTTGCATTTCTCCATATTCAGCCACATACTTCTGGACTAAGCTGTCCGTCATATTGGTTGCCTCTTAAGAGTTGCACTGGTTTGATGACAGTTCATCTCTAGACATTTGAATAATGTTTTGCTTTTGCTGCATTTACTGTGATAAACAGGTGTCACTTCAACACTGGTTTAGTCTAAAGCGCACCTCATCACTGAAACTTTACTAAGTGCCATTTGCTGAAAAAAATACTTGAAACTGATTTCTTCAAAGAAACAACTTGCACAGATAAAGTATTTTATTGTGAGGTAGGCATTCAGCTATTACATACCCTTATATAATTCCTACACTGACGAATTTTGGGAGCAAAACAGAAATAACCCCCACCCCAGTACTGCCTAAACAAACTTTGATGAACTGTGTCTTATACAAACAAAAGAAAGAAAAAAGAAAAGAAAAAAAGCAGTGCTTCTACAACAAAACATTACAGAACGTTTTGACTCTGTCCTATGACTCTGCCAGCCTGTTGTCCCAATTTCATTTAACCTGAGTGTTTCATGGCCATCTTGTGTTCTGGAACTTTATGGATATTAAAAGCAGTGAACATTCATGTAGCACAAACTTCAGTGCTGCTGCAAGTGACAAATACAGAGGCTTTACCTCAGTGCCAAGGAATAGGCTTAAAACTGTCTGAAAACACATATTCATTACAATGCTGTCTTCCTACGATTCTGTAGCTATCTCTTTCTAAAGCCCCTTTTCTGACAGTAAAGATCATGAAACCACACTGAAGTACATTTTCATGCTGTAGAATGTTATGATGAAAAGTATAATCAAAGTCAGATCTGAATTTTTGTGGGATTTGCTCATGTATAACATGTACATTTCACTACTTATGCTTTGCCATCATGATCAAACCATCCCCCGGATTCTCCAAAGCTTGCACGGCATGCAAGATCAGTGCAGGAGCTCAAGCAGGCAATATGTCTGCCGTGTGATCCAGGAACAGCCTGCAGGGGTGTGCATAAGTACTCCTGCACTAATCCTGCACGGACTAAGCTCTTGTTTGCAAATCACCCCATTTGCAGGAGAAATCCATGCAAATTAGGTGAATTTGCGAGCCAGGAAGCTTGCGACCATCCATGCAGAACTAGCGCAATCAGCAGAAATATACTCGATTACTAACCGAGTACATTTCTGCAAAATCCAAAACAGAGCTATGACAGCCCCAAATAAAGGCTGCATATCATGTAGTAAGCATGCCAATGGCCAAGTATAAGGCCATTGGCATTGCAAACAGTACAAAAATGTTAAAAATCAACTTTTAATCTCGGCTTTTTAAGTGTAGGGCAGTGGCGCTCAAACGGGATTGGGGGAAAATAACAAAATGAACCTAAATTAAGCATTCTAACTAAACTCAGTATTCTGCCATGCAAGTCAATGGCAGGCAAAAGACAACCTGGCCAGTGAGTAGTGGTTGCTAAGGGGGGAGGATCAGTGTGAGACATGTAATTATGCATTAGCAGGCAATCCAATGTAAATGAGGGGAAGGATAGTGAATCCCAGTTTACCCCAGGATGTGAGTCAGGTCCCAACAGTGTAAGAGTAGGAATAGCTTGGTGCAAGCCTAGGAGGTAGGCGACATCATGGGAGGGGGGTGTCAGGCATACTGTAAGCAGATTGGAGCCCTGTGGCTCGGGGTTGCTCCTAGCTCAGCATAGCTAAGCTAGGGGGTGTTTCTAAACCTGCCTAGCAGTCTTTACAAAGCCTAAGCGGGTCTGCACACCGTGCACCGGGTTGTACAGGAAGAAAAAGAGGTTAAACCAAGAAATAGCAGCAGTGTGCACAAGTGAGAACTCTGTTTGCGCACTGCACCCCCGGGCTGAAACAGGATGGCAATGGGAAGGGAAAACAGCAGTAGGAAGGTAATCAAGGAGAACTAGCTTAGCTGGCAGATGAAATGTATAAGAACCAGCCAATTACACAGGCAGCAGACCAGCCCAGCCCAGAACATTACTATAAACTATGCAAACACCTACCCCTCTGGTTTTTCCCACACTCTACACCACTGATGTAAACAAGTAGGGAAAGTTTAACACTCACAACTGCAAAATGTTAAGGGCTGCAATAGCTACCATACAATAACTTGTGGAAGAGGCTGATGGTAGTGAGAATGTGAATGCTGCCAAGCAACCCACAGTGAGGAGATGGAGAAGAGTGTACAGACCCAGGGTAACCTACCAAGGGCTACATGAGCTGGAGATAGTGGAGCACTATAGGGTGGACAGGGACCTCCTACAGCAAATTGTTGAGCTGTGCCAGCCACACCTCATACACAGAACTAACAGAGGGGAACCCATCCCAGTGGATACCAGGGTATGTGTAGGCCTAAGAATACTAGCTACAGGTACCTTCCAAAGGCCAACTGGGGATATGATGGGGATCTCACAGGCATCAGCATCCAGGGTACTCCACCAGTTCCTGGATGCCATGTCAGCACATTTCGGTGAGCACGTATATTTCCCCAACACCTGTGAGGCATTGGCCAGCAATATGCAACTGTTCCACCAAAGTGCAGAATACCCTGAGGTAGTGAGTGCTATAGACTGCATGCACATATGCATCAAAGCACCACCCAGTGAGTGGGGTAGGGTCTACATCAACCACAAGGGCTTCTCCTCCATCAATTGCCAGGTCATGTGGGATGCCCAGGGCATAATAATGAACGTGTGTGCTGGCTGCCCTGGAAGCTATCACAATTCCCACATCTGGCAACTGATGCAGCTGTACCAGAGATTTTCCAATGGGGACATCCCACATGGTCACCTAGTGGGGGATGCTGGATACGCACTAGAGCCGTGCCTGATGACACCCATCAGAAATGCACACACACCCAAACAAGAACTCCATAATGAGGCACACGCACAATCAAGAATCATAACAGAGTGTGTGTTTGGGATGCTCAAGTCACGGTTCTGGTGCCTGGACACATCCGGTGGAGCCTTGCAGTACTCACCAGCTAAATGTACCCAAATTGTCTTTGTATGTGCCATGCTACACAATATGATCATGCGGAAACAGCTGCAGCAGGAACAGCATGGGGCAGGGCCACACAGCCCCCCACCCTTGCCAAAGCCTGCAGGGCACAGAGTGACTCGGAGGAGGAACAACCTGAGCCTGCCCCATTAGGCAGAAGGAGGCATGCCCAGTATGCCCTGGCCTTGGCAAAGAGGCAACGCATAGCACATTCACTGACATGGGAGGGACCCAGGGAATAACATCTCTCTCTGTCTCTCACATACAGTAAAAGGGATGCCAAACATTACACTACCTGTGCCTAACCATGTGTAGGGAGTGTACTATGTGCATCTGACATAGGCAGCCCTGCAGCACCACCCTCAGTACTGGGACACCCACAAGGTAAGTGACTCACACATGCCAGTCAGGGGGTTCACATACCCAACAACAGTCACAGCCAGCAGGACAGGTGTAGACAAACACAAGCAAATGCTGTGCTATGGCCTCTGAATGAGGCCTATGGGCACCCCCCCCCAAGCCTACACAGACTGACTAAAGCAGGCCAGACAGTGGGATGTCAGTTGTGAAGACTAGGAAGTCAGACCCTAATATGTACTTAATCAAGCTAAGATCTGTAGTATAGTCGTATGCCTCTAGCCAGTGCAATAGGTAAGACTACAGACTGAAATGGAGTACCCGACATACCAGTACAGTCTTAGCAAATGTGTACAAGTGTCAGGTGTGCCCCCCCATCCTACGTAGACATATAGTAACAGTCAGGTGTGCCCCCCCAATCTTGTGTAGAAATGTAGAAATAGTCAGGTGTGCCCCCCGCTATGCAGAAATGTAGTAACAGTCAATGCCAAATGATCGATGGATACCCTGCAGAGACAGCATGCTACCTGTCGGTGTACAACACAAACATCAGCACTGCAGTACAAACTACCTGGACTTGACCCACACATGCAATACAGATGGCCATACTGGGCATGCTCATACACTTGGAGAAATGAAGGCAATGTAAGTCATCAACATACTGAAAGGTCACACTGGGCATACTCACACACTTAAACACATAAAGGTCAAGTCTGCAAACACCAGTGGACCAGACATATCTGGCAGTCGCAGTTGTTAGTGCATACACTCATCAGTATGCACCACTCATGTCTTGCACACACAGTGGATAGGAATACAGACATATATGTAAGAACAACACACAATAATAAGCCAAAGGTAGACGGACATAGATGTGTGGAAGAGGGGGACTGTGACAAGGAGCCATCCAGGCCTGTCCCATCCAGCACACAGCCAAAGGGCCCCAAACACATGAGGTGCAGATGTCACTCACTGCAGATACTAGCCACCAGTATCTGTCAGCAGTACAGACTATGTGGTGCACATGCCAGCTGTGTAACATGACTGTACAAGGAAGTAGTCATCTAGCAACTGCATACGCGTACCTGTGAAATATGACTCTGTGTGTGCCCATATGTGGCGTGTCAACCCCTAGATGAATGGGTAATGGCTCATGCACACACACTGCCCTCCCCATAGCCTTACTATGACAAGTCTGCTGAGGTCATCCAATGTGAAATACACCTTTGGGAGAGATGCAGCCTAGTAATCTCCATGGTGCATCCCGTAACTGCATATTGCTATAGTGTGATAAGCTAGTTAGGTAGGAGTTTGAATCTCAAACTTGGCAACTGTGTGCTCGTCTGTCTGACTGTGTAGAGAGCAATGCTTTTTAGGGTAGTCACACTCCCAACAATTTAATTACACAACTTAGGCAAGGCTGCTGAAGTCATCCACTTAGAAATACACCTCTGGGAAGATTGTAGCCCAGTAATCTCTATAGTGCATCCTGTAACTGCGTACTGCTGTTGTGTGATAAAGTAGTTAAGTAGGTGTCCCAATCCCAGACATGGCAACTGTGTGTGTTTCTGTCTGACTGTATAGAGAGCAATGCTTTTTAGGGTAGTCACACTCCCAACAATTTAAATGCACAACTTAGGCAAGGCCGCTGATGTCATCCACTTAGAAATACACCTCTGGGAAGATTGTAGCCCAATACTCTCTATAGCACATCCTGTAACTGTGTACTGTTGTCATGTGATAAAGTAGTTAGGTAGGTGTTCTAATCCCAGACATGGCAACTGTGTGTGCGTTTGTGTGCATGTCTGTGTGTCTGTATAGAGAGGAATGCTTTTTAGGCTCACCACACTCCCCACAATCCAAATGCTCAACCTTTGCAAGGCAGCTGATGTCATCCACCTAGTAATACACCTCTGGGAAGCTGTAGCCAAGTAATCTCCATAACATGTCCTGTAACTGCATCCTGCTGTAGTGTGATAAACTACATAGGTAGGTGTTCTATTCCCAGACATGGCAAGTGTGGATGTATGTGTGTTCCTTTGTCTGTGTAGAGAGCAATGCTTTTGAGTCCATTCACAGACACTACAACCTCCAATGGTCCACTTTGACAAGTGTGCCAATGTCATCAACTGTAAAATACACCTTTAGGGAAATGATAGGCCCGTAATTTTTGTGGCGCATGCCGTAACTGTGTACTGCTATAGTATGATAAACTAGTTAAGTAAGAGTTCTAACCCCAGCCTTGGCAATTGTGTGTGTGTGGCTGTCTGACTCTGTCTGTGTAGAAAGCAATGTTCTTTAGGGTAGGCACACCTCCTACAATTTAAATGCTCTACCATGATAAGGCTGCTGATGTCATCCACCCCAAAATACACCTCTGGGAAGGTTGTAGCCCAGTAATCTCCATTGCGCATGCCATAACTGTGTACTGCTGTAGTCAGATTCAGAACTCTAGTAGGGCTCTATACCCACTCATGGCAGATCTGGATGTGTTGTGTGTGTTCCACTGTCTGTGTAGGGAGCAATGCATTTTAGGCTATTCACACTCAGTACATGTCAAATGCCCTGCTTTGGCAATCCTGCTGATGTCAGCCAATGTGATATACACCTTTGGGGAATGAGTACTGCAGTAATCATGGTGGCGCGTACTATAACTGCGTAGTGCTGTAGTGTAATAAACTAGTTAGGTAGGGGTTCTACTCCCAGACATGACAGGTGTGTGTGTGTGTGTGTGTGTGTGTGTGTGTGTGTGTGTGTGTGTGTGTGTGTGTGTATATATACCTTGTATCCTGTGTGGAGGATGGTGTGTGTATGTGACATCTGGGCCCAATGGTGGCCCTGGTACATATCACAATGTCCATTGTACAGGGAAAACAGCTGTGAAATAGCCGAGAGGCTGGGGTGCATGTCCATATCCATACCCATATATGTGACATTAAGGCCAGGCAATCACAGTTAGCAACCCCAGTATTACCCAGAGCACACTCTCAACCCATGCCTCATACACACACACATGACGAGGCAACAGCCAAGGTGTGTGTAGTACACTGCATATTGGCAACTGATAGTAACTATGGTGTGAATGCAGTGGTCTAAAGAGGCCATGACACCCTGTCCATCAGTACTATAGGCAGATAATTGCAGAAAGTGCGCCTTCAGTATGTTTCCCACTGGATGCCTGCAACAACACTGGTTCCATCAAATGTGATCCACAAAGGACATACCATGCCTTACACACATGCCCTGTATGGACAAATGCCACTGACACCAGGGAATACCTGTAGCATGCTATCAATGTAGATGCAGGGTCAACCTGCTGTCCATTACCTGGCCCTGGCACATGAGGGCAGGACTGTCACATCTGATGATAACATTCTGTGCACACAACATGGGCCAGACAAACCAGGTACACTTCTACATGCCACTGTACATGAATGTGGGATGTGTGCACATCCCAAACACCGTACATATCATGGCGTATAGAACACATACATGCCAAGGTGACTGGATGGTGAATACTATACCCATCTGTGTGGTCCATTCCAGACACTACACCCCTTAGCCATAATGCAGACCATTCTCATGTGGCCTGATGCCAAGGTATACCCCTCATCTAGCCTTGTACAGCTGTCTGGCACCGTCAGCCACTGAATCACACACCCGTGAAGCAATGCACACATGCACGCTGGTACTAGCACCTGTGTCTGTGTATGTGGTGTATGATGCTTCCAACTGCATTCACACTCAGTACCACCCCCATTGGCATACGGAAGCATGCTCTCTAAAGTCAGATACAATCACATACCCTTTGACTATAGAACCCCAGGATAACCCCTGTGGGCCAATTGATACCTCTGCATTGCTGTATTGTGGCAAGGTAACTGGTTAGGAAGTGTATTCGTTACCCTGCCAAGTGTGGCAATGTGTATGAGTCCCGTACAGAGTATGGATGTGTTGACGCTGACACCTGTTCATGTGGACAAGCTTGTGTGCTGCACCTACCGTATCGCAACAGTGTTGCAGATGTCACTCACGAGCACATACACGTCTGGACAGCTCACCAACATGTAAGCTATGTGGTGCATGCAATAACTGCATATACATGTGATAGCTATGCATAGTCAGTCAGGTGTTTGAAACCCTGTACTGGTAGGTGCGTGACACAAGCATGCTTAGGTTTTACACACCCACATCTTTCCTGACATACTTTGTCTCTGTCTGTCCCACCCACATCCTCTCTGGTGGATGTGGGATGTACACCTGCTTTTCTAGGCCACAGCTTGTGTTTTTTAAGTGATGGTCATGATCAGCTGATGGCCTGTGCACCAATTGCAGTCCTCCTCCAGCTGAATGCATGTGGAACAGCTGTGGTAACATTCCCATATTCAATTGCATGGAAACACACTCCAGTATCTAGGAACATCATTTTGGTGTTGGCCCTTTACATCCACTGTGGGCAGGAACTTGTCATTTGGCGAACATCATCTCAGATGGATTAGGGATTTACCTCTAACAACTTACACTGTGGAAACAGGGCAACACACAGGAGGGGCATGTGCCTGACCTGACTACAGACTGTAAGTGCTGCTATACTGCATTTGGAGTAATGTTGGTTTAACAGGGTGTGTGTGGATATGGCTGTCCTACATGTTGTAATACCTGCCATGTTAGTACTATGTTTATGAGGAATCTGCATTTGCAGGGTCAGCTGCAGACTGGTCAGTGTGTTGTGCCCTTGGTGTCATGTGTTACCCACAGAGCACGTATGTGTGAACTGCAGAAGGTAGTGTGATGACTGCAGTCTGTAGATGGTGAAAGCAGTAACAGTTACTGACTTCATATCCCTCATTGGACACATGCTGCAACAAACCCTGTTACGACAGTACATGTATAAGGTTATCACAGCAACATGTCAATATTGGCCCTGTGTATGTGCTTCCAGCCACAACTCTGTCAACCTTTGTACATATGTCATGCATTAAGAAGTGCATATGTGCTGTACACCATCATTAGTATCATCATATCTGATAGCAAGCCAGGGAGATATCAGACTGCTACACATGTTATGTACAGTACGGGTAATATTTGATGGGTCTATATTAGTTAGATGAACACTTAAATGTTCGAATCTCTAAAGTTTGACCTTTAGAGATCGAACATTTAAATGTTCGAATATTTTTAAAAATTAAAAAAAAAAAAAACTAAAGGGTGTAAGCAGTGGGTTCTGCACCCCCCGCTACTTAAATATACCAACTCCAAGGTCACACTACAGTGTAGGGAGTGGGAAATTTCCTGTTTCCGCACTGTAGTGCACTGAAGTGCGAACCCGGAGTTGGTATATTTAAGTAGCGGGGGTGGGGGGGTGCAGGGGGGCTAAAACCCTTTCATTTTACTTTTTTTTTTATTTAGTTTTATTAGATATTCGAACACTTAACTGTTGATCTCTAATTGTCGACCTTTACAGATTCGAACATTTAAGCATTCGTCTATCTAACATAAACCCTATTTGACAACATTACCAGGACATTCCGTGATCATTTGTACAGTACTGAGGTCTCTGTAACTATGGTGAATGTCGACAGTGTGTGTATTGTGAACATGTTCTTTAGCCTGTGTACAGACTGTGGTAGATGTCATTGTTATAGGTCCCGTTCTATCTGATGTTACATGCTGCTCCACTGTATGTTACCATATTGGTTTACATATTTGTAGGGCTATACACACACATGTCCCATACCACAGACAGACAGCAGACCATACCGTGTAGCAGCCCACTATATGTAGGGTTAGTCTGTGAGTGGCACATATGAGGATGGTGTTGAACAGGTAGTCCATATACTGTACTTTTATGCTAGCTTACCATATGTGGCTGTGGCTGTGTTCACATCGGATGTGGTTATGCACCTTCACACAGGTGTATCTTACCCTGTGGTGTGACATGCCTGCTATATATGCAGGTACATGTGCATTTTCCCATAGGAGATGTTGGCCAGTGTTGAGCCAGTCTGCCTGTAGCCTGCACAGTGCATTGTTACATGTCTAGCAGCTTACTGTACTTCTCCAGTGAGATGTCATGTGGAGTTACTTGCCGGTTGTACTGCTGCCGGGTCTCCCTTAACAGTCATGTATGTCAGACAGAGCAGTGGGATGCTGTACAGATGCATGTCACTATCTAATGGATAGTATGTGGCCATGGCACTCCTGTACCAGCAGTTATTATGTGTCAGGCCAGACAGGGGTGTGTGAATGCATAACCTATGGTGGCGTATGTATACCAGTCGTTATGTATTATACCCCTCTACATGGCTGTTAACATCCATATTGTCATGTATGGTACACATATTTAGCACTAAGTGGTTCTGTGTATACCTCCAGACTGTAAAGAGTGTTTCAGAATGTCCATATATATTGGCCAATACCTGTGCTGCAGTCCATGGAGGCATTATGTGCTAGCAGTGGTACTTTACCAAGATGTCCTTAGGATGTCAGTAGCCATGGCACACATGTGGAAAGCAGATGTGACCTCCCACACACACCATGTATGTGAAGACAATCCCAATTACAGTAGCAATAGTCTACCAATATACCTGCTATACATACCTGACATCCACTTGCACTATGAAGTTAGGACTATAGGGGCTGGGGTAGGTCTACACTCCATGTCCAGGACATATGGTGAAAACATCTGTACATATAATCATCCAGATATATATATATATATATATATATATATATATATATATATATATATATATATAATTACACATATACATATCAACATATATAGATGGTTATGTATATGTACATAGATATACATATACACAACTAGATATATACATATACAGAGCAATATATGTCTACACATATACAGATAGTGATACATATGCACATAAACGTATGGATATCTACAGATATATCGACAGTAGTAGGTATATCAGTATAGATATGTATGCACATATCATCATAGATATCTATATATATGCCAACATAGCTAGACATATCTGTACACATAGGATGTGCATACATATATAGCTATATAAACGTATATCTATATGTACATATACATATACCTATATATATACATATGTATAGATACATATATGTATAGATATGTACACATATGTACATACGAAGAGGTGTACACATGGCCATATATATGTAGCACTATACAGATGTGTATACAGACATGTATATGTTTACCTGGGTATGTACATGTAGACATCTATACACCTATATGTATATAACCATATACCTGTCTTGAGTAAATGTCATGGTTGCGTATACCCTCCCACATGTATCCCATCTTATGTATCTGCTATGTGTACATTATGATAAAACAACATATGTGATGCAACAGTCATATTAATGACAAGGACTACACAATCTAGGATGTAAAGGCAAGTGTTCAATACCACTCAATTTGGGTAATGACAGATATATTGGTAACACAACAGCTGTCCCCACAGTGTTCATGGCGTAGTAGTCATGTGTTGTGACTTCAGTGTAAAGGGCCCTGAGTTCATGACCTGCAAGGGCTGCTCATTTTGTTGCTGGCCAGAACAAGGTCTGTTGGATACAGAGTGGTTAAGGCAGTGTTTGTGCAATGTAGGCCACACATGTCAGTATCATGACATTGCTAGGTAGGGGACTAGTCCCAGTGTTGGCAAGTAACAGTGTGCATGTATGTGGATGGGTCTACATCAGGTTGCAGGGTATACATGCCTCAGTGGGCCACCTGTCCATGTGGCACAGGCAATACCCGGTATAGTAACCTGTGAAATGTGTTTGACTGTACCCCAGATATGTCACTGCCATGGTGTCAGCACAGTGACATACCCCATTGTGCAATATGACTGCAGACCATCCTCGTGCTGACACATGTACACCTACAACACACTTGCATATCAGTTTAGAGACCACAACCAAGCAGTGTTACTAACAGCTAGAGGGCATCATTGCTGGACGGCTACACTATCTGCCAATTATGCCTCACACCCTACACCCTACAACATGTTACACTGTAGGACTGTGATACACTGGTGTACAGTTACCCTGTGCATCAGAACCATATCAGCCTGTCCCTGCATCAATAGTATGGATAACAGAGATGGGGTACAGGTATCATCATATGCACAGGGCATCCTCGTGCTGACACATGTACACTTACAGCACACTTGCATATCAGTTTAGAGACCACAACCAAGCAGTGTTACTAACAGCTAGAAGGCATCATTGCTGGATGGCTACACTACCTGCCAATTATGCCTCACACTATACACCCTATAACATGTTACACTGCAGGACTGTGATACACTGGTGTACAGTCACCCTGTGCATCAGAACCATATCAGCCTGTTACTGCATCGATGGTATGGATGACAGGGATAGAGCACAGGTATCATCATATGCACAGGGTGTGGTGTTGGTCTGCCAGATGCTGAGGGTGGGCCATACATTTGACACCATGTGTGTGGATGAGGGGTGTTTTCTGGGGAGCTGGCTGAGGTGATGTGGTGTGTGCACATATGAGGTGCCCTAGGTGTGTTTGCATAGTGTATGGGTATGTAAGCACACAGTTCTTCCTTGTGGCTGTGCTACACAGGTGTTTATGGACAGCTGCAGACCATACCTGGCAGGGTATGCACTTCACTGCCTCCAGCCATGGACATGTGGACTGTGCCTGCCAGAGGTTCTATGGGCACATGCAGGTACAGGTGTTGAAGTGTTACTCTCACCTGCTGATGACATTTGTCTGCTGGTAGCACATCCATCCTGGGACTGGCCAGGACCACATGCATGTGGCCTACTGTGGTGTGGACAGCACACCCCCCACACTTCTGGGGCTGCTACTGCCACTACATTAGCCCCTTGGTGTCCTAGCACACCCACGCTGAGTGTCAGCTGTTGGTGTTGCTGGGCCAAGTCCACGCGGGTGTCACCGCATCCCCACCACATGTTGAAGCACGGACACGTCATGGCTGATGAGGGCCATCAGCTCACCATGCCATCTATCCTTTTGCTCATTAGAAGCACGGATGGCAGCCACCACTTCACGGAGGTTGTCGCCTACAGTAGCAAGTGCAGCCCTGTCTGGTGTAATGCTCAGTACATGCCTGCACTGCCATTACAGCCTGGAACATGCTTCTGCTGGTTGCAGCTATGTTGCCTATGCCAGGGGCATGATGTCCAGTGGCCCTACCACGAGCACCCTGGGACATCTGCCTATGTGGCAGCCTGCTGGACATCTGGCTATGCCTGCTGTGACTGGACACAGTAGGCATGGTTACCACACTTTCCCGTGCACTGCCACTGAATGCCAGCTGTCCCTCTGCTATGGCCACTGGTGCTGGGGTGTGTATAGGCACTGTAACTGTGTGCTGGGGTGGGGTGGCTAAAAGGGGGATGTCAAATGTTGGTGCAGTGTCGGCCCCTGACAACCCCACCTGTGCCTCACCATTATCATCATCATCATCATCAGTGTCTGTATGGACACCTACTTCAGATTGGGTGCAGGAGGGACCCTGACCCACCTCGCCACCTGTGGGGGAAAACAATAACTGCACTTTAAAACCTGTACAGCATTGCTTAACAGTACACACACACACACACACACACACACACACACACACACACACACACACACACACACACACACACATCTCCATACTACCTACCTGTCCATGCCTTTACAGACAGCCCCATGTATATGTCCATGTGTTACCCCATCCTGCATCACACTTGTTAACATACACACATTGCTACCACTCATTAACATCACAGTCCTCTAAATGCCCACACAAGTGGCCACAACACAAGGCCTGTTGCTACATTACCTGCCTGACCTGTGTGTAGTGGAGTAACATGGCCTCAATGCTGTCATTCAGTATGCACCCTCTGTATGGCTGGAATGATGTGCATGGCCCCTATATGTGTGGGCTACTATGTTGTAGCCATAATAGCTCCCACTGGTGTGTCATGTGTATGTAATGCTCAGTACATGCCGGATATGCTGCTCCATCAGCCCATCAAGTGTCAGCTGTAATATGTGGATACACTCCCTGGTGTTGACTATTACTTCCCCAATGCATCTGTAGAGCTGCATATGTGGGCTGTAGGTGACCTCTCTGCTGACAGCAATATTAAGTGTGTACCTGGGGTCTACCTTCCCTCTGGATGCCTGATCCAAGCTACAGGCCATATTATACTATTTGCTGTCCTGTGAGTACATGACAGGTATTCCTGGTGTGCAATGTGGCACTCCATGTCCATGTACTGCACAGTCCCAAAGGCAGGTACAGCCATATGAACACCCCACAATCACACATGTGCATACATGGCCACACACACAAACACACACATGCACACATGCATCATACATGCATCTACCTCCCACCACTTCACCAGAGTGACCATGCAGGCAAACTAACTAACCACCAGGATGCACACACACACACACACACACACACACACACACACACACACACACATACAGATGAGGTTGCACAATGATCGTACACACAGTCCTCCAATTAACCATCTGCCAACATACAGAACATATGGTACAGAACAGCATGCAGATCAGCTATACTCACCATGCTAGCAGCGTTATACATGTGTATGATGCATGTGCTGTGACTAGGTGATGCCCCTTCCCCTGGATACCTCTGCACCCATGTACACATTATTGCTGTGCACCTGTTCTGCACCTTGCCATGTACTGTGTACCACAACTCACAGGTGTCCAAGCCATTGTGGAATGTGTAGCACCATGTCAGTTATACCAGCTGTACTTCTCACAGCCCCTATGTCTTTCAGCAACACATACCTGGGATGATATGTGGACTGTTGTCATTGGTGAATCCCAGATGCCTGATTTACAGCTGTCAACATCAACAGACCATGTATGGCCACTGCAGAAATGCTTACACTGACAACCATCAGTGCATACCATGGCTATGGGTGTGTACACACCTTTATTGCTTTTTCACACACATCCGTGATCTGGCATGGGACCACAGCACTGCAGATCTTAGCTGTACACATACCCGGTATGTAACATATGTCCTGTAAATTCACATGCAGTGTCTACAGATTGTGTTAGGTGTGCGGCTGCTGACCACAATGCATACACACCATGTGGGAATGTGTGTGCACACCCTTATCATGATGGTTTATCACACCTCTTGTTGTGTGTACTACAGCAGTCACTGCTCATGGCAGGGGTATACCAGCATGGGCCTTCCGCAATTGCCAGTGTATGTTCAGCCTACCCTACACATGTCCTCCTATTCTGCATGATTACAAGGTCCACTCATGTGCACATCCCATGGTGTTCACACAATACCATCACTATTGCAGTGTGGGTAGGGTTACAGCTGCCACAGGTCCTGGACCTGACTATATGCAGATAGAACCATTCTTACCATCCTGAGGATCCCTGCTGCAGTGCACTGGTGTTTCATGCTGAGACCCTCCCCTCAGCATTTATGCAGATGCATGACAGGTAAGCCCTACACATATGTGTCAGCTTGCAGTGTCCCATACACTGCACACCACATGTTGCAGCTTAGACCCAGCTGATAATGTGGACTAGTGTAATGCTGTATGCCATAGTGTATCTCAGCAGCAGTTGGCATTGCCCTACAGGTATGTACACTGGTGTTGCACTGTATATGGGTGTTGTCCAGAACATGTCGCTACTGTAGGCCATGTCTACCAACAGTATGTTACCCCCTGTGGACACATTCTGCAATGACAGGATGTTAGTTGTCATGCAGGTGTGTGACATACCCTTTCAATACCCCATCATGTTTGCCCCTGTGAGACCATGCATTTCACAGCAACAATACATGCACATGTACAGCATGCATTCAGGGTAGGTGTGTTAGATGTGTGCATGGAATATTACATCACCATTACATGTCCGGTGTGTTGGCATGCATCTACATAAGACATACTCACCAGCTTCAGGCTGCTGCCTTGCTATTACCCCGGAGGGACCTACAAAAATGGGTGAGCGATGCAATGTCAGTGTCCACACCTGTGACACTGCTACAGGTTGAGTGCAGTATTACCAGACATCAACTGTAAATTCACACAATACTACCACATCTGGACATCTGTTTATCACTACAATGCAGCAACACAATAATTGTATAACATATCAGATATGCATGATCTACATGTACCACTGTGGATATTTACACAACAGTGGTCTACTGATGTGCCATGTGTCTTTACCTGCATGCTCCTCAGCTGTTATGTGTGTGACACCCACCTCTACGAAGGGGATCCAGTGGTTGATGGTGTTTAGGATGGGCAGGTGCCATGAGGCTGGCCAGGAGCTCCTCCACACATGTCAGGGGGGATGGATGGCATGGCTCCCCCTGTGGCAAGGTGATCCCCCTGGACTGCGGCAGCACACCAATGGGCATTGCAAAGCAGGTTGCTGCAATGATGCTGGACCTGCTCATAACTGCGGTTATACAGGCCGACATAATTGACCCTGTGGATGAGATTGTTCCACAGGGTGGTCCACTCCTGCTATTCTTGTGCTGTCCTACCAAACAGGACCTGGTAGTGCAGTATCAAGTGGTTTATTATTACATCATTCTCCTCTGCGGAATATGCCGGCAGCCGGATGTGTGCCATCGTACCTGAAAAACATGAGGATGTGAACAGGCCTGAGCGACTCATATGGCAAGGTTACCACAGTTCATAATACACATCTCTGTCACCCCCCACCATATCAGCTTCAACAGACTATACACACAACTCATTAGGTATGGCTACAGCTTAACTACCATTTGGACAGATTGTGTAATGTACCACACATTCTGCTATGTGATTGTAGCCATGTCCCCTGTGTGGACACTAACATTGCCAGCCTGTTACAGACTATTCACTTGCATGCCATTGTCAGGGCTACTATGGTTACATATATGCCAGTGGTATGGCTGCTCTGAGATTGCTGCACATCTGACAGTCTGTGTTATAGGGTGGTTCTATGCATGCTGTTGGACATGTACCAGGATTGTGTAGACTATTACTACCAACATATGCACTATGACAGTGACACAATAACATGTATATGTTCCATTGGCCAGCTGATCCACCTCTCCACACCCATCTGACCAGGATACCTGGCCACATCACATGTGTGTGCCAACCTGGGGCCTCCTCGTGTACTGTTGCAGCAATACCATCATGTGGAACCACCCAGGGGATGTTGGCCCACATCCCTCGGGCACACACCAACATGTCCCTGTCCCCCGAGCTCAAGTCTAGGGTCTGTTCCATACCAGGCTCCACAGACACATGAGGGATGTGCTACATCCATCTGAGGCACCCAGTACACATTCACACAGCCAACATGCTCCTCCTGCTCAGCCGCCAGACATGGCACCTTCAGGACGTGGACTGCTGTTGTGAGTGGGAGTTGGTGGGAGCCTTGTTCTCATTGTGCCCATATTGGAGACCATGTGGTGTCCACATCACAGACCACACACACCATCCACGGTGTTTACCCACCAGATGTGTCACATACCACCCCTGTAGACTGTCCTCTATATCTACCAATCCTGACCACCTACACATGTGTATCTGCCATACTTCCCCATATTCCCATTGCATACTTCACAGGCGGGGGCACTGTGGTGTTAGGACAGGACTAACATGTGACATACCTGTCCATGGTGCACACACTTCCAGCTGTAGATATCTGTCTGTATTGCTATGTGTGCTGCTGCCTCGCACATAGCACACATCACTGTGGTAGTGATATAGGGGACATGTCTTACCATACATATCTGTTTGTGTGTGTGTTTGTACAGATGTAGACATTTGCATATTGGTATTTATCTATATGTGTGTTTGATATATGTGACTTCATATATATGTGCACATATATATGTCTACACATAGGTAGATGTATATTTCTGGACATACATGATGATATACATTTATCCTTAGATATTACATCTGTAACATATGTACACATATGCATACCTATATGTGGGGTACATTCAGACATCAGCTCCACAATCTCACGACACCTCCCTGCACAGCTGCACTGTTCTACCTTGCTACAAAACAGACAGGTGCCACATATGGACATGGCCCGACATTGGTGGGGTATATGTGGGACCTGTTTGCAGGTAACTCTGTCACACATCTATGACATTCCGCCATGCTACATTACAGATTCACCTGGGTATCCTGCCAGTGGTGGTCCGTGGCTCCCACATGTCCATCATACTGGCATTACATCCACCATGAGCTATTGTCCCCATCATATGCATATCCCCATTACACAACACACACTATGATGGCTTACATCCTGTCTGTCAGTGCTGACCTGCACAGTTAACAGCTATGGCCCTCTACCCACAGGGACAGACACTATTGTCCATAGCAGTTGTTCAGTTGACCATCATCATAACAACACCTGCTGGCACCTATAATGTATTCCACATCATCTATCACAGTACTATGGACCAGATACTACATTCTAATACATGTACATATACTTCACATACCTGTTGTGGGAAGTATGTAATACTGCCTGGCAGCTGCGTAGCTGGGTGCGTTGTCAGCTGTAAATGTTCGTTGGGTTTTTATTCCCTTTTTTTTATTTTTTTCCTGCTTGCGTTCTCTATCATATGACTGGATTGAGCTATTTGGGGTAGATTGCAGCCTGGCCTTAGTAGGTGATGCACTTGATCAGGTGATGGCCTCTGCACCAATCAGTGTCCTACACTTGCTAACTGCATGCAGCTTGCTGTGTAGTACTTCCAGTTACCACTATCATGGCAACCAGCTACTATAAATCACCACATCATGTGGGCGTGGTCCCTTTACCTTTCTTGTGTGATGGACATCCTTCCTGTGTGTGGGCATCAGTGTTACAGACAGCAGGTAGCAGTACCTCTTTCAGGATAACCGTCACACTTAGGCCAGCTACATATTTGTAGGAGCTTCCAGAACTACAGACAGACTGTGAGTAGAGTTGTGTTATGCTTTGCATAGTACTAGTGTTACAGGGTGTGTGTGTACATACTAGTTTACCTTGGAATGCAGTCTGTCTGTATAGCTCTCAATTGTGGGCCTATCCTGTTGGTGGCTAGAGGTGTGCCTATCATGTTTTGTCTGTCCACCACACAGGTCCTGTGTCAGATATGTCGCTGGCAGTGTGTGTTGAGTGCTATCAGTACATGGCTACATTCATTTATGCTTCTAACCTCAATTCCCTGGCTGAGGGTAGGTTGCAGACTATCCTGTAACACCAGCAACTTGCTTAGTGTATGGTAACAGTTTCCCACATATAGGCCTGTGTTCCAGCCTCTGTCCTCCACCTACATACCAAGTTTTGCACATATGACATGCTGTCAGGGGCTGTTCTGTAGTGGGCTGTGTGTATATCACAATGCCATTGCTGCCATCAGTCCACTGCTGTTGTATCCCCCACACATACAGTGGTGCTGGGGCCATATATGTGTGGGCTACACCAAAACAATACATGTGTGCCCTTATGCACTCCAGAGGCCAGTGTATGTAACAGTGGTATATGGGCCTATAGTATTGAGTCTTGGGGGAGGGATGCACCATAACTGACCTAGGCTGTTACAAAATGTGGGGGTATCAAGGGTGAGCTGCCTTAAGGTATCTGCATGTACAGTACTGTATACTTTAACTATATTTACATTACTCACATATATTGGGTTAATGCAGGCCTATTGCTTCCTGCCATACAAGACTGTTCTGTTTGTCAGTGTGCTTGTGATGGTGTCCATTATGCCTTGTTATGTAACAGTTACATCCCATTTGGCCAACTGAAGTCTTCAACACCTAGTGAATTTGTACAGAGTGTAGATGGAGGCAGCTGAACTATACACCTGTATTACATACTGTTGACTGTTTGGTATCCTGTGGCCCTGTCTGTCTTTACTATTGTACAATATGAAGGCATTGGCCTGGACAGCGACAGTTGTGAACCTTTCCAGACTACTGTCTTAGTATCACTGTTTCACAGTTGCATTACTCTGTTTATATGGATGTCAGTGCCTGCACAGCTGTATGACATGGTATGTAAAACTGTAATAGTACACAAATAAAAGTTTTCCATGTCTGCAAACCTGTGTGTAGTGTTTTTCCTATGACCTCTCTATGGGTATATGCTGCAGGCGACAATTGTAAATGTATGGGTGACCCATACAGTGTCCAGTTGTTCAGGTGTGAACTATAGGCATAGTGGCTGTTCCATATTGTGTGCACCTTCTACATATGTATCTTACTGTACATATCTGCATGTGTCTGTGTAGTCACATGTATATATATATATATATATATATATATATATATATATATATATATATATATATATATATATATAAATATATGTGTGTGTATATCTGTATCTGCATATATATGTCTTTGAATATGTATCCTGGGGATGTTGATAGCTTCCATATTTTACATTTCCTATGGGAGCCACACTGTACTGCATGATATGTTACCAATACTAGCCTGACATCATACAGGTGAGTTGTAGTACTGTTTATATGTTGTACACATGTCATGTCAGGTCCTGCTTATGTGATCTGTAACACTTTAGTGTATTGCAGGGCAGACGTGTTTGGCTGTGGTAGGGGGGTATGCCTATTCGTACATGACGTATATTGTTTAGGGCATCAACCCCATTAACAGTGCATGTGGACATATTTGTATTTGTCACTCTACCATTGCTATCTACAGATGTGTGGCCATATATATATTTCGGCATTTTCCCGGTTAGGTGCAGCAGATCACACACCTGTGCTCTCATTGATTGTGGAGTTTTTTTACGCTGTTGAGTTGCCAGCCCGCACCCAACCTTCCAAAAGTGTCCATCCACCTACAGCATCTCTTTGATGTGGGGAAACCATATATATATATATATATATATATATATATATATATATATATATATATATATATGCATCTATTGATTGTATCTGTTTAGATATTACTATATTTACTTACACAAATACATTTACATGTTGGAATACATTCTCTGTACTGTTGAATGACTGGGCTGGTTGATATGCTTTGAATACATCAAGGTTATGTATATCTGACATGGCTTAGTGGTAAATCGCTGTGCCTATGGTGTGTGGTGTTCTGAGTTTAAGCCTTGCAGAGGCTGTTTATTTTGCTGCTGGGCAGAACAAGGGGCATTAGATACAGAGTGGTTAAGGCATGTTTAGTCAGTTGTTAGTGGGTTTGGGCAGAGGTAAGCACTGCTAACCTGCCGTTACATCTGCTTACAGGGTGTTAGCTTCAGATTTGCTTAACCAGTGTAGGCATTGCTTACCTCCACATGAACGGGCTTCAGCCTGCTTACTAGTGCTTACATATGCTTACTATTGCTTATTTGTGCTTAAACCTGCTTACTAGTGCCTTATTCAGTCTGACATTGATACTTCACATGTGCATTTTTTGCAGTACTCCAGTATATATATATATATATATATATATATATATATATATATATATATATATATATATATATATATATGTTATTTAGTGGGTTTTGCAACAAAACTATTGGTTATAACGTGGTTTGTCATGTAAAATAGACTGTGCTACAGTGGGACTCGAACCAGGAATGCCTGCTCATTAGGCGGATGTTCTGCCCACTACACTATTGCTGTGATGCTTTGTTTGCATACTTCTTCCATAATGTTATACCCAAGGCTCCTTCTCCTGTCCCCGAGCTCCATGTTCACAGCAACCATCCATTCTCCAGTTGCTAGCCCAGCCATACCACACCACCACACATTGCCCTCTCTGCACGTCTCGGTACTCATCCAGTATACTGTCTCAACTCAAGCTTCTTCAGGCTTTTCATCCATTTAGTCCACATACGTATGAGCCTTGCCTTATTCGTCTTCCGAGACAGGTGTAAACATCGGAGTGACTCACAATTTTTGGTTCATCCCACCAGGGATGGACCTGTTTTTGTGTCAAGATTAGACTTAGCTGGTCTACACTATTTCTCCCAATGGTAGCATCCTGCCAGGGTTTTGAGAAGCAGCCGTTTGCTCACACACCTGGCCAGCTTCATCTCCTGGTTCTGCGGAAACGGCGTCCCAGGTTTGACATTCTGTGCATGAAGCATGCCCACATACCCACTCGATGTGCACCATTTTTTATTATTCTCTTAAGTATTATGCAAGACTACTGTTCTCACAGTTTGATTGGACAGGCACTGTTTTTATGATACACATAGACTGCTCGAAATACTGTATTTGAGCAATGTACAAAAGGTTGCTTGTATTAATCTACATAATTACATACATTTCCTATACTGTTGAATGACTGTGCTGGATGATATGTTTGTGATAACAGCAGCTGTATGTGTATCTGCCATGACTTAGTGGTAACTCACTTTGACTATAGTGTGAAGGGTCCGGGGTTGCAACTTGGGAGTGCAGATTATTTTGTTGCTTGGCAGGATGAGAGCTGTTGGATACAGAGTGACTAAGGCACTTTTAAGCAATTGTAAGCGGGTTTGTGCTGGTTTGCATGAGGGTAAGGAATGCTAACCTCCGGTTATGGCTTCTTACACTCAGTTATCTTCTACATTGCTTAATCAGTGTAGCGATTGCTTACCACCGTGCAAACAGGCTTAAACCCACTTACTGCTGCTTAAAAGTGCTTACGCCTGCTTACCCCCACGCTAATTTATTTATTTAGTTTACATTTGTTGACTGGGAAAATCTGACTGGATGCTTGTCCATTTTCAGCAGAGGCCCGGGGAGAAAAGCTCCACAGTAAAATTCAGCTAATCATTACAAGTAATACAGAGGTGTTCACATTTATAGAGAGTAACAGACTTAACATAACTATGTAACCTATTATTCATGCTTAGTTTAAGTTAACATGTAGATATTATTCATGTTTAGTTCAAGTTTACATGTCAGGTATGACGGTTGACAAAGGTCAGTTTACAGTGAAGTTAGATTCAAGTTTAACAGTTCTGGGTAGGATACACTCAAGTGTCCAGGTTAAGATTTAGTTATTCCATACTTGGGTGGTAGAGTAGAAGAGAATAGTGACGGAGTAGGTAGGTAGGTAGTAGGTAGGTCGAGGGGGAAACATTGTAACTGTATATTAGATTGAGGGAATAATTGGTAGGGGAGCAATAGGGGAGGTTTAAAGGATGTTGGGATATGTATGCCAGGCAGGAAAAAGAGGTGTTAGTTTCAGTAGCTGATGTAGGGGTATAGAGTGTAAGGTAGGGGGGGATTTAGCCAGGTGGTGAGCATGTGCAGATCTAAGTGTGCTTGAGGTGTTCCTTCAAGTGTTTTTTAAATGTGTCCTTTGAAACAGCTGAGGTAATAGATGTGGGTAGAGAGTTCCAGATTTTGCTAATATAGTTGGGGAAGAGGGTGTCACCTAATTTTAACTTTAATAGAAAAGAAAAAGTGGTTGATAGGTAAGTGGTGAAAAAGGGGCACAAAGAGGGAAAGACAGTAGGTGTAATAGCCAAGGATGTGCAGGAAGTCTGTAGGGAAGGTCCACTGCTGGCCATTTCTTCTACAGTAACAGCTGTGCATATATACTGAATTTGGAGGTAGATTTGGACACACACGCCTGGGCATGGGTGAGGACAACAATAATAAGTTGTGATGCCAATTAGAACGGATTACATGCCTACACTGGGGAGCTGCAACCATGTGTTATATGGTGTTATTTAGTGGGTTTTCCAACAACAAAATTGGTTATAACGTGCTTTGCCATCTAAAATAGACTGTGCTGCAGTGGGACTCATACCAGGAATGCCAGCTCGTAAGGCGACTGCTCTGCCCAATTGACACTATTGCTTGCATCCACGAGGCGGTCCGATTAGAACTGCTTCATCCAACACGTGCACACCTCGACCCATAATTTCATACCCATAGTCCCCCCCTGCTCCTCCTCCACAGCACTCACCCTTTCTCTGGATGCAGGTCGGGTCTAACCACACCACTACACACTGCCCACTCTCCACTTCTCAGGACCCATCATGTACATTGTCTCGACCCATGGATCATCAGGCTTTCCCAAACTTCTAGTCTGAGTACATATGCACCTTGCCTTGATGAGTCTGTGTAATGACGGAAATCCAAATACTCAAGAATTTTTGGGTTGTCCCACAAGGGATGTTCTTGTCTTTGTTTCTAGATTAGATTTAGTGGTTCCATAGTGTTTCCGCCACTGGTTGCACCCTGCCTGTGGTTTGGGAAGCAGTGGTTTGTTTACTTTGTGTGTTTGTTTGTATGTTTCACCTGTTTGGCTGGGGGGGTACATGTAATACATGTGTTGATTGAGCCCCCTCACCCCCATTGGCGGTGTCTGTGGTCATATATGTCATTCTTATGTGCTGTATCATATCATAGATATATGTCTGTGTATACACACACACACACACACACACACACACACACACACACACACACACACACACATATATATATATCTATGTATATGTAGGCATACACAAATATATATATATATATATATATATATATATATATATATATATATATACATACATCTATATATATATATATATATATATATATATATATATATATATATATATATATATATATATATATATATATAATATATATATATATATATATATATATATATATATATATATATATACACACACACACACACACACACACACACACACACACATCTACATGTATAGCTACATGTCCTGTAATGCTGAATGGTATTGCTGGATGCTATGTTTGTGAATGTCGAGGGTTATGTATATCTGCCATGGCTTAGTGGTAAATCACTTTGTGTATGGTGTACCTTTATATCGAGTAAAACTAATTTTGAACATCCAGATACGAAAGTGACTTACAAGTTTGATCACTATGCGGATTGTAGAAAACGGAATCTAGTATATCTTGCTGTTTGTTGCAGATGTAATAGATTCTATGTGGGGAAGACTAATAGGACCCTTAGGGAAAGAATTAAAGAACACTTGTATGCTATTAATAGGGAGAATGAGACTAATGCTTTAGCGAAACATGTCTTATCGCAAGGTACTACACATACTTTTGAGTTTTTAGTTCTAGAATTGATACATACAACTATGAGATTAGGGAATACTAGTAATTTTACTGAGAAAGAAGCGAGCAGGTGGATCATTAGACTACAGGCAGATGTTGGGCATGGTCTTAATGATAGGGTTAGCTTGAAGCCCTTTCTACTTGATCGTGCTTTGAAACATTGATATTGTTTTGTAATGGCTATACATAAGATAGTGTTTATATTGCCTATATATGGCAGTTGAATATACTTAGTTTAAAACTTCAGCTAGTCTATATAGCATTATGTTGCTATATTTCTTCTTCTAAGGAATTACTAAATAGAGTTAGATAGTTATGTTCATGTATATATATATATATATATATATATATATATATATATATATATATATATCTATACACATACCTATTTTTTATATATCCATTTTCTGTATATCCATTTTTTATGTATTCAGTCTTGGATGTGATTATAAGCATGGCATTTTTAATGACTGTTTACTATAAGCTTGTTTTATTTAATTATTCATGACAATGAATTCAGTTTGTCTTTTTATTGGTTCATGTGTTCAAGTGCTGGATATTTAAACATTCAGTATGAACTGTTTTTAATTTAAGTCTGATGAAGCGTCCATTGTAGACGTGAAAGCGCTTACTAACCTTTATTGAATAAAGAATTTTAATTTTATTTTTCATCTAAAGACTGGTTGGCTTCGATTGTTGTGGAGTACCTGCACCTTTACATTCTTTATTTTGACTTTTTCTGGGTTCTGCAGGTACCTTACCCTGAGAGAGCTCTTCTCTTTTTATTTCAGCTACATTAACCATAGCTAAGTGATGGGCACACCCGCACACCTACTGTTAACTTTAATCTGTGTTTTACAAGATATAGATAAGTTTCTTCTTTTAATTTATATGTCCTGTTACTGTTGTACACATGGGGGTCTGTTTGTGGGGATATGAGGACACCTGTGAGTGATCTCGCTCATTTCTTAACAGCTTCTGCTGTTCGACATTGCAGGGGAGTGTTTATTCTGAGAGCACTGCTCTCAGAAATGCCCCCTGCACACGTACACGCTCCATGTAAGCCTAGGAGCTTGGCCAGCGTACCTTTATTACTATGCATGGTGCGCTGCTATCCTGCTCCTAAATGGGCACTTCCATGCAGGGCTAAACTAGTCCTGCACGGAAGTTTAGTAAATCCGGGGGCATGTCAAGCATTAGCAAGTCCCATAACAACCCACAGCCTGACAGATTATTCTGATGTAGCTCTGCACTCAAACTCTGATAGATGTCTCAGTGGGAAGAAACTACTGATTTACTAATCATGGAGCAAGTACCTGGCCAAAATGTGCACACTGATTTTTCCCCTTTACTTCAAGGCTTTATGTAATACTGTGTGTAACTGTGTGACTGCTGTGTAGGTGTGGGTACAAAGGCCAAAGTTATAGTGGGATAACCATTATGGTAATGCAGACAAGGCTTACTGTGCAGTTAAAATGACAATTCAAATTTGAGTTTTTACTTTCTGTATGCATTGCAGAATATAGTTTTTCTGGTAATTTTATTGAAGCAGCAACACTACTAAAAATATATTTTTATAAACACCCTTTAAAGTCAAGTCCAGAAAATGTATTTTTACAGCTTTTCTTATACTAGCACTTTAAATTAGAAGTTGACAGCCATTTTGATTATTTATCATAATGTATTTTAAGCATCTTTAAGCTGTTAGGATGCCCTTTGTATATGCTAACAGAAAGACAAAACTTACGACATTAGATTTTACTTTTACTTGTATAATACCAAGGTAATGGCTAGAAAGCAACATAATGAACTGCAAGTGGTGGATTCTACAGAGTACTTTATTTATGTAATTATTCCTTTATTTTTACTTTGATTCTCAAATGCCAGCTGTGATGTGACCAGATTTCCTTGGAGGGCCTGGAAGAAAGTTTCTCAAAGAATAACACAGGGAAAGACTGCATGTCAGTATTGCAATACACAGTGGATACTTTCAGTGAAACAATGTCAGTGACATGGATCAACCAACATTACAGCACAAATAAAAAAAATCAAGGCAATGTTAAGATACAGCAAGTATTCCCGCAGTAATTCATCCAGTGGATTATCTAGTGTACCTCATCAAACCAAAACAAACAAAAAATGTGTTTTAAAAACCAACAAGATGTTGCTTAGCTCAGTTCTGAAACATTTAGCATGTCCTGCACAGAGTTATTTAAAATCAGGTACAGATCAATATGGGCCTTGCAGTAAAATTTGAAGTTTGAGAGGAGATTTTTTCAACATGACCATTTCATATTGATATAAGATGAGAGAAAAGTCTTTCTAACAGTGACTCTGCTTTATAGCTATGGCCTCTGATTTCGGTGGAGAGTTGGTTCAAGGTATAGCCAACACAGTGACAGAACAGATTACTGATGGAGTTATACAATGACCCCCCCCCCATTAATATTCCAAAACGTGCACGCTGATTGTCCAGCATGCCCGTTGTAAATCCCACAATATGCCAACTGAAAAAGGTCCAGTCGCCCGGACTTTTTTCCATTGGTATAAAGTCCTCAAAACATTTTTTTAAACAAATAAAAAAAGAAAGAAAGAAAAAAACGGAGCAACGGAGACTTTCTTTTCTCCATTGCTTCCATTTCAAAGCATTGATGTACTGGGTATATGTGGGATGCAAGTCCCATACGCAAGCTCAGTACATCAAAACAAGGAAGCAGTGTACCACAACCAGCAGAAGAACAGTAACGCGCAATTATACAAACGCATTATTTAAGAAAAAGTATGTTTTTTTTTTTCTTAAATAATGTCATTGTATAATAGCAATAACCAACTCCATGGTTGTGGTATATTGAAATTTACCCATGGTTGGCTTTATTTAATCACTCGGGCTTCGTCCTCGTGATTAAATCACACCAATTGTGGGTAAATCTTCAATATACCACACCACGTCGTCTGTTATTGCTTTATTACCAGCAGATCTAAGATAGTCAGACTGCACCATTCAAGGAACTAATGATGCAAGGGTAAGAACAAAGGGTAAAAGAGTTGATGGGGAAAATTCAGTGAGATGCAGCATAGGTTATGTCTGAATGAAGGGTACTTTAGGCAGATCATTGAGTCACAGGGATGAATTACATGTAGATTTAGCAGATCTGGTATACAATTGTTCCATTTTAGTCAAGTACCCAAAAGTCAAGCCTCTGCATGTAATATGACCATAAAACTTTCTGTGAACAAAGAAAGTATGAGGTTAGATCTCAAAAAGGGAGCATTTTTAAGTTATTTAGAAACTGTTTCAAAAGTCTTTTTATCTGTCAAGTTACAGACTAGAAAGGAGGTTAAGTGTCAGTTGAGATGCATCAATAAATTATTGCAATTCCAAAACTTTTTAGAAAGCATGGGGTTATGCTGCTTCCTACCCAGCAATGTATATTATTTTGTACATGATGTGTACCTTTCAGTAATTGGGGCTTTTAGACTACCTATCATTCAGAGAAGGGAGGTGAATTTATATTTTGATTTTTTCTAGAGTTACACTGCTGAATATTCCTGGAAGTACAAGCATTTTACTGCATTACTGAGTGATGAGATCACATCCATTTGAAAGCCAGCAATATTAAAAACAGCTTGGTTTATAATTTGCTAAGCTAGATTTTTTTGACTTGTAACCCAAAGATAGCTATGAACGAGAGTTAATTCACTATGGCTGCAAATGTTGATAATTACATAATGGCCATAAAATCTGCAGGCATTGGCAACAGAGCCAATGTAACAAAAGGGGATATTAGATTCTAATCAAGGGTACTTTTCCTATCTGTTTTTATTTGGCCTCACATGTAGATACACCAGAGTCCTAAGCAAATGTACTCATAAGTCATTAATACTAAAGTCACCCAGAAACATTTTCTTATTTAATGTCAGCTGCATTTCAAGAAAGTGTGCCCTTAAGCTCATTACTGGGTTGTTTGGGCAGGATGTAGACTTTTAGCAACTTGCAAGAGCAATATTAATTGGCATATTATTCTTGTCATAATGGTAACACTAGAGTGCAGCTGAAATGATCTTTGTTCAGTATTTTCATACTTTTTCCAAACGTGCGGGTTCTGTTCTGCCAGAGTATACTATAGCCTTGAAAGCTACCTTCAATACTCCTGACATGGTACATCAATCGGGTTCCATTATTACTGGAATGTTTCGACTACAGGAGGTCATCAAATGCAAGCAGATGTTTCACTATTTCATAATCTAAATGTATTTTATTTATTTATTTTTATTTAAGTTTGATGACCGGGGAAGTCCACTGGGTCAAGAAGAGTCCGTTTTCAGTGGAGGCCCGGAGAGAAAAGCTCCACAATAATTGCAAGTTACATTTCACATGTTACAAAAGGACATAGTTCATACAGCTAATTAAACATTTACAGATGAGCTCCATGATATTTGGAATTGGCTTGTCATAATGTTACAAAAATGAAAAGACATAATTCAATACAAAATTTCAACATTTACATAAAGTGAATATTTTTGTTATAAACTCAATTGTAGGTTTAACATTTCAAAATATATAGCTACTAGCTATTAGTAGGTTAGGAAATATTATGCATGGAGAGGGTAATAGTATAATTGAAATTGGAGAGTATAATGCAATAGATATGAGGGAGAAAATTAATTTTGGGTAGGGGAGGGATTGTTTTGGGTGGGATGAAGTAATAGTAGAGGTAGTTGGATGAGTCAGTGCAAGCTGGAATGGGGGGTTAAGTTGGAGCATGGCAAGGGCATTCCTATTTGGAAGAAAGATGAGAGAGTAGCTGAGATTTGACATTTGTATGGTTAGGTAGGTTGTGTAGGTGTGTGGGGAGAGCATTCCACTGTTTAGCTAAGGAGTGGGACAGCAGTAGATGGCCAGGAGGTCATGCAGGTTTGTGGACCTGAAGGAGATTTTGGTTTATGGATCTGAGTGAGCGGCTGGGAATGTAAGGTTTTAAGGAAGTAGTGAGAGCTGGGCAGTTGGCAGGTTTAAAGATGAGCTTGTGGGCAATTGTGAGTTGTAGGTAACTGAGGTAGTTGGGTAGGTCAAGCCATTTGAGGGTGTGGAGGGAGTGGCAGTGGTGGGATGACAGTGATTCAAGTGTTTTTCAGTCCCTTTTAACATGCCCAGGAACCTCTTTGGGAGAATACACACAGGACAAGAATTTTTTGTTAAATAGTGGTTGATGATCCTGTATTCAAGCCAGGATTTAGATGTATATCTCTGGCTAAATTTAGACGTCATAGTCATATTTGATAAGGATCATTAATCAGTTTCTTAAAATACATTGTTTACTTTGGAGTAATGGTGAAAACATAACATTTTTCTCAGTATACCAGTTTTATTTAGCGTCAGCTAGACTGACAACTTGCTCCAGTATAGTGGGTATTTAGTGAAAATGATATTTGATCTGAACTTTGGCACATTCCACAGTTGGTAAAGTGCTAAAGACTATAAGCTATATAACTGATGATGGTTTTAATTGTATTAATTAAAAAAATATTTGAAACTGTGGAGGGCCCCTATGATCAGTAATACAATCTGAAAAAGTTAGATCAACAGTGCACAAAAGATAGCATGGAAATTTATGACTGGGCAAGTGACCATAACCAGTTTGTTACATGTTCAAGAAATGGTTATTTTCAAGAAATTCACCTTAACAATGAATCTCAAGAGTTGAATTTTTTGAAAATAATTTAGAGAACACATAATAAACTGAATTTATGAAAGACCCTGGATTTTTTGTTGTAAATGGAGTTTCCTTTTCATTTAGATTTTTCTGTTAGCTTATATATGTGCCATTGGAGCTAGTTTAGTGAATGCCCAAAGAGGCACAACTACATTTTTATTTGCTGTGTTTATAATTACAGACTTACTGAAAAATGGCTCTCCCATAATGCAGCTGGAGGTATAACAATCAATTCTTGTCTGGTTTATTCTCTGTGGCAGGCAAAGTAAGTGGTTCATTGATTAAGAAATTACAGTCAATCTGCCTGAACAAGAAAATATATAGTTCCGCCAGATGACACATATTCTTTATAAGTGACATTCTTACATCTCATTTCTTCATTATTATGCCTCAGATGGTGCTGCTTTTCTTGTAAGATGTATGATTTTTGTGGTGAAAAAATGAGAAATTTTTAGTTTTGTGACATCTTTAGGTTTGCAACTAGCTTTGAAACTTCTCAAGTGAGAGTGTTCGAAACATGAATGACAGTATAATAAACTTTTTTGAGGTTCTTACATAATAACCTTGCTGTTATCAATTTATTTATATGCTGTTTGAGAATAAGTGCTTTTCATGCATTGCATGTGCTAATCTCCTGATTAGTCAGGCAAAGTAGTGGTTAAGGAACTGAATAAAGTATATTTAAAGACATCACTGCAACACTATGTACTTATGAACTAAAAACTAACATTGCAGAATGTACATTAGTATCTATAGCAACTTTAGGCAGACTGAATTGACTGTGTGCAACAGGGGTCTGAAGCTCTGGGGAACCCTACACTTATCACTGCAGTCCATAACTTTGAACAGTACTGTTTTTCATCTTTCTGGAAAGGCTGTCATGAAACTCCGATCATCCCCCTCCCATACACAATTTGTTTCCCTACCGTACATTACTTTTTTTTAATGGATCGTACCAGGCAGCCATGTAAGCCAGTATTTAATAAAGAAGCCTATACTTGGAATGTTAATTACAAACTATAGAGTACAGGGTTCATGTGGTCTACTAGCTACTAGATAAGCTAGCTGACAGCAAATGTTATTGTGTGCAGCTGCTGTGTATGAAGACAAGTTAATTATTTAATTGTAGTACTGTCTATTTTTGTACAGACTCTCAGACAAGAAAAACAACAACTATCATATTCCAGTACTTTCTAGTAAGGTCACATTTAGAACAGTACCACTGTATGCAGCCAGTTTTCTGGTTAGGGGAGAGACAAAAAAGTGACAGACAGTCCTTTGTAAATCTAAGTAGTTATGATTGTTTGTACAGTGTTTGCTGCCTAGGTCTTTGCGTATTCAGTGATTTTATAGAACATTAACCTAGGCTGGCAGTTTATTTGATGTCCAGGAATTTTACAAATAAAAATAAAATAGTGAAAATATACCACTAAAACTGGTACAGTACAGAGTACTCCAGTTCTGATTTGACAGTGTGTATTCCAACTCAGAATATACTGGACATACTCCCAAATCAGGAGTACTCTAAATGCCCCTGATTTTGCCTATTTGCCTTATATTTGTGTAGCAGAGTTTAATACTTACTGTTGTAAAAATGAATGTTTGCGCAAAACATAAAATTCTATTATCACTTTTTAAGAGAACGTGTCCCTTTGTCCCCTGAGACTGTGAGATCATCTCCCAGCCTTTATTCGACTATTATGCATACCTCCCAACTGTCCAGAATTTTGCAGAATGCAAAGGCTTTTGCCTCATATTTTTGGTCTGCACCTTGTAAAACGTATTTTTTTTTCTGGCAGATTGTTGTGTATTGCAGTCACTAAGTAATGACAGGCATGTGAGTTTCAGATATCATATCCTTCAGAAAAATGCTTTCTAATGCAAATCTGTTCATTCTAGCAACTTTGTATGTATAGAAGATTGTTAGATTAGCATGCATTAATAAGGCTGTGTAGTAAAGCTTGGAAAATGACAGGGGTGTGCCATGGGTGTGGGGCTGATGAAGGGAAAGGAGTGTGACTGGGGGACCCAAAATGTCCCAAATTAGGTCCTGCAGATCCTAAGACCAGTTCTGCTTGCATTTCTTTACCATCGTTTAGTTTCCTTATTTAGGATAGAAATGATAACTCAAAAGCTTTACAGCGGATGTTAAAAGGTTATAAGGTCAGAAGGAAAACAGCAGTACTCTTAACAATTAACACATTTTTGAAACTATAACAATTACCTGTATTGTGTACTTGCACCAATCTGATGAAGCACATGTAATTTTAAAATTTAAATTTAGGCACTTTTGTCAGACGCCAACCAGATTGCTGCATTTATGAAGGCAGAAGTGCTTGGCTCATGAAGATAAACGTCGATAGGCACTAACTCATAATGATAAAATATCTGCATGGATATAAGGTGACATTTCCAGTGTAGCAGCTGGATTGCAGTGTCCCCGTGCTGCTGTTTGTCAGTCTGTGGGCCTTCCTAATTATTTACAGTGTTCTTCCTTACAACTTAATTCAACTTATGAAGAGTCCTCTCAGTCCTATTAAACATGGACAATGAACAGTCATCTCAGAAGCAGTTGCTGAGAAATTACAATCCCTGTTCAACAGTTGGCTTCCTTTGTGAGTGCCAAGTCCCTCACAGTTTTCACAAGCCCTGTGTCTATATTTGAGTTTAACAAGAATCTTTATTTTTTAGGTAATTAAGGCAATCCAAAGAAAAGAGCTGCAGTTTTGTCCTAATTAGACCTAAGCAAAGCATTTGACATTTTACCATGCAAAAGCAAAAGTTGCTTAAATTAGAAAGACCTAGAGTAGGTTGAAGTGGGATCAGAAGAGTAAAACAATGACTATACAAAGCCCTCAAAGGGAAACTGAGTTTAGTTTAAAGGAAAACTCTACCTTAGGACTACAAAAATAATTTTTTTCACTCTGTTTCCGTTTTCTGAGTTATTTTAACACTTCAAAATTACTTTGACTACTTATTATATAATTTTAATGTTTTCAGAAAAATGGCATTCAATGGGGCTTGATATATCAATGTGATGTTATTTTTCTTCAAGCCTTTCTGTTTCCCATAATCCATTGCAAGTCTGCTTTATATGAGTCATGCTAGACATAAGGAAGTAGTGGTGTATTCCCATGCCATTGACACAATCACTTTCATCTTATATACCTGTACTGTCTGTAACAGGACTGCTTCTTTTATTTCTTGAACGGCCATCATTTGTGCATCTCTCAGGGCTTGTTTTGTACAGCTGCTACCAAAACAGTTGCTAAATTTCAGGCCTTTGTTCAAGGTATCTTTTTGTAGTACAAGATGAATTAACAAACTCTCCCCCTACACTTTGGTAAATGTGCCACTACTTTACAAGAATTACAAGAAAGAATATTTCTGTCTTTTCTCTAAATGTCACAGGCATCTTTAACACTATATTCAAGTCATCCTAACATGTAAAGTAGTATAAACAAACATTTAAAGTTTAAAGCTTAGCATTTCAATACTGTGATCTTGCTTATGCAAATTTGTCAAAAGAGGTGACAACTGCTTTTGAATCATTGACTGGTCTAATTGCTCTGTTTTGAAATGAAAGGGATGGTTAGATTAGAAGCAGCTGTGAATCAGTCTAAGTTTCCTTTCTCTCTCTCTCTCTCTGCAATAAAGACAATGGAAAACAGTTTCACACCTGTCTTGTTTACAGCAGCTGAGCTCCTGACTACAAATTTCTCTGAGTCTGTGGTATGTCATGCAAGTGCAGACACATTTCTCTGCAACTTATGTGAGAATTTAAGCTTTAAAAACAAAAAGTGGGTGGACTTTTCCTTTGATACCAATGTGACACAAAAGGAAAAATCTAGCAATCCTTAAACCTCTTGTATCAGAGGCAACATGGGAGATATGCAAATTACCCTTTAAGGATATCAGGTGTTTCAGCTAAATTGCGATTCTGAATGTTCATGACTTTTTCTAAAGTAAAAGAAATCAGAATCAGCCAATTATACTGGCAGCAGACTAGCCCAGCCCAGAGCACTACTATAAATAATGGAAACACCTTCCCCTCTGGTTTTTCCCATACTATACACCACCGGTGTAAACAAGCGGGGAACTTTTAACACTTACAACAGGAAAATGATAGGGGCTGCAATAGCTATCATACAACAACTTGTGGAAGAGGCTGAGGGTGGTGAGGATGTGAATGCTGTCGACCAACCTATAATGAGGAGACGGAAAAGAGTGTACAGACCCAGAGTAACCTACCAGGGGCTACATGATCTGGAGATAGTGGAGCACTATAGGGTGGACAGGGACCTCCTACAGCAAATTGTTGAGCTGTGCCGGCCACTCCTGACACACAGAACTAACACAGGGGAACCCATCCCAGTGGATACCAAGCAAGGTATGTGTAGGACTATGAATACTAGCTACAGGTACATTCCAAAGGTCAACTGGGGATATGATGGGTATTTCACAGGCATCAGCATCCAGGGTACTCCACCAGTTCCTGGATGCCATGTCAGCACATGTCGGTGAGCATGTATATTTCCCCAGCACCTGTGAGGCTTTGGCCAGCAATATGCAACTGTTCCACCAAACGGCAGAATACCCTGAGGTAGTGGGTGCTATAGACTGCACACACATATGCATCAAAGCACCACCTGGTGAGTGGGGTAGGGTCTACATCAACCACAAGGGCTTCCCCTGCATCAACTGCCAGGTCATGTGTGATGCCCAGAGCATAATAATGAATGCGTGTGCTGGCTGCCCTGGAAGCCATCATGATTCCCACATATGGCATCTGATGCAGCTGTACCAGAGATTTGTCAATGGGGACATCCCTGATGGTCACCTAGTAAGGGATGCTGGATACGCACTGGAGCCGTGGCTGATGACACCCATCAGAAATGCACACACACCCAAACAAGAAGTCCATAATGAGGCACATGCACAGACCAGAATTATAGTACAGCGTGTGTTTTGGATGCTCAAGTCACGGTTACGGTGCCCGGACACATCTGGTGGAGCCTTGCAGTACTCAACAGCTACATGTACCCAAATTGTCCTTGTATGTGCCATGCTACACAATATGATCCTGCAGAAACAGCTGCAGCAGGAACAGCACGGGGCAGGGCCAGACAGCCCCCCACCATTGCCAAGGCCTGCACAGGCACAGAGTGACTCAGAGGAGGAACAACCTGAGCCTGCCCCAGTAGGCAGAAGGAGGCATGCCCAGTATGCCCTGGCCTTGGCAAAGAGTCAATGCATAGCACATACACTGACACAGGAGGGATCCAGGGAATAACACCTCACTCTGACTCTCACATACAGTAAAAGGGATGTCAAACATTACACTACCTGTGCTTAACCATGTGTAGGGAGTGTACTATGTGCATCTGACATAGGCAGACCTGCAGCATCACCCTCAATACTGGGACACCCACAAGGTAAGTGACTCACACATGCCAGTCAGGGGGGTTCACATACCCAACAACAGTCACAGCCAACAGGACAGGTGTAGACAAACACAAATAAAGGCTGTGCTGTGGCCTCTGAATGAGGCCTATGGGTAACCCCCCAGGCCTACACAGACAGATTGCAGCAGGTCAGGCAGTGGGATGTCAGTTCTGAAGGGTAGGAAGTCAGAAGCTAATATGTAGGTAAATAAAAGCTAAGATCTGTAGTACACTGGTATGCCTCTAGTTAGCATGATAGGTAAGACTACAGAATGAAATGGAGTACCTGACATACCAGTACAGTGCAAGCAAATGAGTACAAGTGTCAGGTGTGCCCCCCCCATCCTACATAGTAATGTAATAACAGTCAGATGTGCCCCCCCAAACCTGTGCAGAAATGTAGAAATATTCAGGTGTGCCCCCCATCCCACATTGCAATGTAATAGCAATCAGGTGTGCCCCCCAATCCTGTGTAGAACTGTAGTAATAGTCAGGTGTGCCCCCCCATCCTACATAATAGTGTAATAACAGTCAGGTGTGCCCCCCAATCTTGTGTAGAAATGTAGAAATAGTCAGGTGTGCCCCCCATCCTATGTAGTAACGTAATAACTGTCAGGTGTGCCCCCCAATCCTGTGTAGAAATGTAGAAATAGTCAGGTGTGCCCCCCATCATAAGTAGTAATGTAATAACAGTCAGGTGTGCCCCCCCAATCCAGTGTAGAAATAGTCAGGTGTGCCCCCCATCCTACATAGAAATGTAGTGACAGTCAGGTGTGCCCCCCAATCCTGTGTAGAACTGTAGTAATAGTCAGGTGTGCCCCCCATCCTACATAATAGTGTAATAACAGTCAAGTGTGCCCCCCAATCCTGTGTAGAAATGTAGAAATAGTCAGGTATGCCCCCCATCCTATGTAGTAATGTAATAACTGTCAGGTGTGCCCCCCAATCCTGTGTAGAAATGTAGAAATAGTCAGGTGTGCCCCCCATCCTAAGTAGTAATGTAATAACAGTCAGGTGTGCCCCCCCAATCCAGTGTAGAAATAGTCAGGTGTGCCCCCCATCCTACATAGAAATGTAGTGACAGTCAGGTGTGCCCCCCCAGTCCTGTGTAGAAATGTAGAAATAGTCAGGTATGCCCCACATCCTACATAGTAATGTAATAACAGTCAGGTGTGACCCCCAATCTTGTGTAGTAATATAGAAATAGTCAGGTGTGCCCCCCAGCCTATGCAGAAATGTAGTAACAGTCAATGCAAAATGATCAACGGCTACCCTGCAGAGACAGCATGCAGTACAAACTACCTGGACATGATCCACACATTCAATACAGATGGACATACTGGGCATGCCCACACACTTAGAGAAATGAAGGCAATGTCAGTCAACAACATACTGAAAGGTAATACTGGGCATGCTCACACACTTCCAAGTCTGCAAACACCAGTGGACCAGACGTATCTCCCAGCCACAGAAGTTAGTGCAGATACTCCTCAGTATGCACCACTCATGCTTTGCCCACACAGTGGATGAGAATACAGGCATACATGTAAGGACAACACACTATAATAAGCCAAAGGAAAACGTACATAGATGTGTGGAAGAGGGTGACTGTGACAAGGAGCCATCCAGGCCTATCCCACCCAGCACACAGCCAAAGGGCCACAACCACACGAGGGTCAGATGTCACTCACTGCAGATACTAGCCACTGGTATCTGTCAAAATTGCAGACTATGTGGTGCACGTGCTAGCTGTGCAACATGACTGTACAAGGAAGGTGTCATCTAGCAGCTGTATACACGTACCTGTGAAATATGACCCAGTCTATGCCCACATGTGGTTTGTCAACCCCTAGATGGATGGGTTATAGCCCAGGCACACACACTGCCCTCCCCATAGCCCTACTATGACAAGCATGCTTAGGGCATCCACTGTGAAATACACCTTTGGGAGAATTGTAGCCCAGTAATCTCTATGGTGCATCCCATAACTGTGTACGTGTGTGTGTGTGTGTGTGTGTGTGTGTGTGTGTGTGTGTGTGTGTGTGTGTGTGTGTGTGTAGGGAGTGATACTTTTTAGGGTGGTCACACTCCCTACAACTGAAATGCTCTACTTTGGTAAGGCTGCTGATGTCATCCACCTAGACATACACCTCCGGGAAGGTTGTGGCCCAGTAATCTCTGTAGTGTGTGCCAGAACTGCGTACTGCTGTAGTGTGATAAATTCATTAGGTAGGAGTTCTAATCCCAGATGTGGCACATGTGTGTGTCTGTCTGTGTAGAGAGCAATGCTTTTTTGTATAGTCACACTCCATACAATTCAAATGCCGTACTTTGACAACCCTGCTGATGTCATCCAATGTGAAATACACCTTTGAGGAAGGAGCTCTCCATTAATCCCTGTGGTGCATCCTATAACAGCTCCATGCTGTAGTGTGATTTAGACCTCTGTTAGGGGTTCTATACCCACACATCTTGGTTGTGGATGTTTTGTGTGTGTATTACTGCCTGTGTAGGGAGCAATGCATTTTAGCCTAGCCACAGTCACTGCAATTCAAATGTCCTACTTTGGCAACCCTGCTGATGTCATCCAATGTGATATACACCTTTGGGGAAAGATTACTCAAGTAATCTCCGTGGCATGTACTATAACTGAGTAGTGCTGTAGTGTAATAAACTAGTTAGGTAGGGGTTCTAATCCCAGACATGACAGGTGTGTGTGTGTGTGTGTGTGTGTGTGTGTGTGTGTGTGTGTGTGTGTGTGTGTGTGTGTGTGTGTGTGTGTGTGTGTGTGTGTGTGTGTGCATAACTGGTATCCTCTGTTGAGGTGGGTGTGAGTGTGTGACAGTGGGTTTTGCAAATTTCTTATATGGTGGCCCTAGTATATATCACAATGTCCACCATACAGGGATAACAGATGAGAAATAGCTGAGGTGCTGGAGTGCAAATCCATACCCATACATGTGACATCAAGGCCAGGCAATCACAGTTAGCAACCCCAGTATTACCCAGAGCACACTCTCAACCCATGTCTCACACACACACACACACACACACACACACACACACACACACACACACACACACACACACACACACACACACACACACACACACACACACACACACACACACACACACATGCCTAGGCAACAGCCAATATGTGGGTAGTACATTGCATACTGGTCACTGATAGTAACTATGGAGTGATTGCAGTGGGCTACGGAGGGCATGGCACCCTGTTCGTCTGTCCAATAGGCACGTGCATGCAGACAGTGCACCTTCCCCATGTTCCCCACTGGACACCTGCAACACCTCTGGTGCCATCACATGTGACCCACAAAGGACATAACATGCCTGAAAACATGCCCTGTATGGACAGATGTCACTGACACCAGGGAATGCTGTTAGCATGCTATCAATGTAGGTGCATGGTAAACCTGCTGTCCATTACCAGTTCCCACCACAGGTGACCAAGACTGGCACATCTGATGATAATCTGTGTAAACAACATGGGCCAGACACCCCAGGTATAGTTCCACGTGTCACTGTACATGCATGTAGGAGGTGTGCACATCCCAGACACCTTCCATATCATGGACTAAGGAACACATACGTGGCAAACGATGCACAGCATTAGCCACATGCAATAGTCACCCAGGTGAATGGATGGTGGATACAATACCCACCTGTGTGGGCAAATGCAAAATCTACAGCCCTGAGCCACAATGCAGACCACTGTCATGTGGCCTGATGCCAAGGTATACCCATCGCCTAGCCTTGTATAGCTGTCTGGCACAGTCAACCACCACACACCCATGCAGAAATGCACCCATGCATGTCAGTGCTGGCACCCTGTGTGTTTGTGTGTGTGTTGTATGATGTGTATGATCACATCCACATGCACTACAACCCCCATTGGCATACTGAAGCATGTTGTCTGTCAGACACCTCCCCATACCCTTTGCCCATATAACAACCATATGACCCATGTGGTGCATGTGATACCTGCACAGTAATATGTTGTGGCAATCTCACTAATGATGAACTGTAATCCTGGCCCTGCCAAGTGTGTCAATGTGTGTGCATCCCTGTGTGAGTGTGGCTGTGTTGACGCTGGCACCTGTTCATGCGGTCAGGCATGTGTACTTCACCTACCATATAGCTACCATATCCCTGTTGCAGATGTCACTCACCATCACATATATGTTCTGAGGGCACCACAGCAGGTAACCTATGTGGTGCATCCAATAACTACATAAACTGTAATAGCACTACATAGTCATCAGGGGTTTGATACCCTAAGCTAGTAGGTGTGTGACACAAACATGCTTAAGTATTACTCTCCCATCCCTCCCTGACATGTCTTTGCCCCTGTCTGCTTCTCTCACTCCCTCACTGGTGGATGTGGAGGCCTATACCTGCTTTGCTTAAGCAGCAGCATGTGTATTTTAAGTGATGCTCATTATCAGCTGATGGCCTCTGCATGAATTGCAGCCCTCCCCTAGCTGATTGCATGTGGAACAGATGTGGTAACATTCCCAAAGCCAATTGCATGGAAACACACTCAAATGTCTAGGAACATCATGTTGGTGTTGAGCCTTTTCATTCACTGTGAGCAGGAACTTGATCTGTTGTTTGGCAAACAGCATTTCAGATGGATTGGGGATTTACCTCTGACAACATACACTGTGGAAACAGGCCAACACACAGGAGGGGGATGTGCCTGACCTGACTTATCAGTCTGTAAGTGCTGCTATACTGCATTCAGAGTAATATTGGTTTAACAGGGTGTGTGTGGATATGGCTGTCCTACATGTATTAATACCTGCCATGTCAGTTCTATGTTTATGAGGACTCCCCTTCTGTAGGGTCATCTGCAGACTGGGCAGTGTGTGGTGCCTTTGGTTTCATGTGTTACCCACAGAGCATGTCTCTGTGAACTGTAGAAGGTAGTATGAGGATTGCAGTCTGTAGATGGTGAAAGCCATGACAATTACTGACTTCATATCCCTCATAGGACATATGTTGCGACAAACCCTGTTACAACAGTAAATGTATGAGGTTATCACACCAACATGTCAATATTGGCTCTGTGTATGCACTTCCAGCCACAACCCTGTCAACCTTTGTACATATGTCATGCATTAAAAAGTGAATATGTGCTGTACACCATAATTAGTGCCATCATATCTGATAACAAGCCAGTGAGATATCAGACTGCTACACGTTATGTAAAATAGGGGATATATTTGATGACATAACCTGGACATTCTGTGGTTGTTTGTACAGTACTGAGGTCTGTGTAGTTATGGTGAATGGTGACACTGTGTGTATTGTTAATATGTACCATGGCCTGTGTACAGACTGTGGTAGATGTCATAATTCTAGGTCCCATCCTATCTAATGTTACATGTTGCTCCACTGTATGTTACCATATTGGCTTACATGTTTGTAAGACCATACACACACATGTCCCATACCACAGACAGGCATCAGACCACACTGTGTAGTGGCCAGGTATATGTAGGGTTAGTGTGTGAGTGGCACATATGAGGATGGTGTTGAACAGATAGTCCATATACTGTAATATTATCCTAGCTTACCATATGTGGCTGTCTTACCCTGTGCTATAACATGCCTGTAGAGCCTGCTGTATATGCAGGTGCATGTGCATTCTCCCATAGGAGATGTAGGCCAGTGTTGAGCCAGTCTGCCTGTAGCCTGCACAGTGCTTTGTACATGCCTAGCAGCTTAGTGAACTTACCCAGTGAGCTGTCATGTCCAGATACTTGCCAGATGTACTGCTGCTGGGCCTCACTTAACAGTCATGTATGTCAGACAGAGTGGTGGGATGCTGTACAGATGTATGTCAGTATCTAGTGGGTAATATGTGGCCATGGTACCTCTGTATCAGCAGTTATGTGGCACGACAGACAGGGGTGTGTGAATGCATAACCTATGAGGGTGAATGTATACCAGTCATTATGTGTTATGCCCATCTAAGGGGTTCTTTGTATACCTCTGGACTGTACAGAGTGTGTCAGAATGTCCACACCTATTGGCCAATATCTCTGCTGTAGTCCACAGGAGCATTACGTGCTTGCAGAGGTGCTGTACTATGATGTCCTTAGGTTGTCTGTCAGTAGCCAATGGTGCACATGTGAAAAGCAGATGTGACCTCCCATACACACCATGTCTGTGAAGACAATCCCTATTACAGTAGCAATAGTCTACTAATATACCTGCTATACATGCCTGGTATCCCCTTGCACTACGAAGCTGGGACTATAGGGGCTGAGGTAGGGCTACACCCCATGTTCAGGACATATGGTGAATATGTATGTACATATGATTATCCAGATATCTATACAGATAATTATACATGTACATATCGACATATATAGATGGGTGAGTATATGTACATAGATATGCATATACACACCCAGATATATACATATACAGAGCATTATATGTCTACACATATACAGATGGTGATACATATGCACATATATGTATACCACGCTGCCAATCCTGCCAGCAGTCCACTGCTGTTGTATCCCCCACACATACGATGGGGCTGGGGCCATATATGTGTGGGCTTCACTTACACAATACATGTGTGCCCATATGCACTCCAGAGGCCAGTGTATGTAACAGTGGTATATGGCCCTGTATTATTGAGTCTATGGGCGGATGCACTATACATAACCTAGGCTGTTACAAAATGTGGAGGTATCAGGGGTGAGCTGCCTTAAGGTATCTGGATGTACAGTACCATACATTTCACCTGTCTTGACATTACTTACATAAAGTGGGTTACTGCAGGCCTACTGCCTCCTGCCATACAGACTGTTCTGTCTGCCAGTGTGCCTGGAATGGTGTCAGTTATGCCTTGTTATGTAACAGTTACATCCCATTTGGTCAACTGAAGTCTTTACCACCTAGTGATTGTGTACAGAGTGTAGATAGAGGCTGTGGACTATACACTTGCATCACTTACTGCTGATTGTGTGGTATCCTGTGGCCCAGTCTGTCTTTACTATTGTACAATCTGAAGGGCTTGGCCTAGACAGCAACAGTTGTGGGCCTTTCCAGACTACTGTATTAGTATAACTGTTTCACAGTTGCATTACTCTGTTTATATCAATATATCAATATATCAATTTTTTTCTGAAAAAAAAAAAAATACTTGTTTCCCACCTTTCTAAACTAGTGTAGTTCAGTCTTCAGGTTAGTGTTGAATTCAGGGCTGTGTTACACGTTTCTGTGTTTGAGCATACCTTACTTGGATAGAAGGAAGTTTCTCTGTTCACCTGAGTGAAATGGGAGCTTTGATCAGCCTATCTGTCATTGAAGGAGTGGTTTCAGCCCAGAAATTAGTAGTTTATTGGCCATTTTGGGCTAATTTCTATCTCTTTCATTTCCCTGCTATGAATCCACATTAGCGCCGTTTTGCGGTTAGCTAGGGTATAACTATTCCCAGCTCCACAAAATCTACTCTTCAATTTTTTCCTTGGAACTAGACAAACTTTCAACTTAAGCAAAACAAACAAGTATCCAACAAATCTGACCAGATGCCAAGTTGAAAAACTGTGCACGTTTATTATGAAGCACTTTTCGTTGCTGTTATACAGCAACTTCATCAGATAATTATTAATTATCTGACGAAGTTGCTGTATAACAGCAACTAAAAGCTCTTCATAATAAATGTGCACAGTTTTTCAACTTAGCATCTGGTTGGATTTGTTGGATACTTGTTTGTTTTGCTGTCAGTAGTTTCTTTTTACCAGTTCGTTTCAACTTAAGCACTCAAACCATTCACTTCTCAGCCAGGCACTTGCTCAAAACTCATAGCAAGCACTAATAAACCTTAGCACTAGACCCCCCCTATACTGTACAGAAGGACAAGGCTCTCTATTTGACTTTACCAGCCAATCAGTAAAACAGTTCAGTGTACCTATCCAGGCATGTCCAAAGGGCAGTTTCAGGTGTACTCGCCAGTCCAACTGGTGAATCTGGGCATTTTGAAGCAATGTTACAACAGCCCCATGTACACAGACAACCCTCTCCTCCTACCACCAAACACTAATACATGCAAGATGCAATTATACAGCCAAACTGGAGGCTAAGCTCTCTCAACCCAAGACTGGATCAGACAGTCAGGAGGAGAAGGGAATTACTTGCATCACACCACCAGTCTCACATAGAACTATGAAACCAGCACCAGCAAAAAACACACATATATACATGAAAACATACTTGGAGGCTCTAAATAAAAATCTGTAAAAGCAACAGAGACCTCCAAAGCAGACATCCAAGCAACCTCCACCCCCCAACACAAACCATGAAACACATACTTCACAAAACCAGTGTGCCACGCAATTACAGCCCTTAAGGCAAAATAACATACCCAGCACACTAGTAATAGGTGACTCTATAATCAGGCACACTTATGTCCCACTCACTAGGCTGAACAAAAAGAAGGTTACTGTTAGATGTCTGTCGGGTGCCAGGATCCACCACATAAAACAAGCACTCAGGTCACTCCAGAACATGTACAAATATGACTCTGTCATTGTCCATGTTGGTGTGAATGACCTGAGCTGTACCTCCCTGGACTACATGAAAAGAGATATGGAAGAGCTCTCTGATCACATAGCCCAGGCTGGTATGACCCTGACCCTGAGTAGCATCCTGCCCTCACCAAGAATGATACCACAGTATAAAGAAAAAAATATCAATTTCAACAATTGGCTAAGCTTCTGGTGTCATTCAAAGGGGATCCAGTGTCTGTCCGCCTGGGATGACATGCTTGACAAGCCACGCTGCTTCACTAGAGATGGCTTGCACCTGTCACACTTAGGCTTTTGAACACTGGCCAAGGCTCTTGCCACCCCCATAGTGCCTTTTTTAGACAAGGCTCAAAAAACAAACCCACCGCCGTAAATAGCACAAGTAATAAAGACCTGAGGGTAATGCTACTCAATGCCAGAAGTCTAAACCTCAAAATGCACGCACTAGAGGCACTCCTCAGTATGGAGAAAATCAATATATGTGCAGTAACAGAAGCCTGGTTTAAGGCTCCAGAGAGCACCCCAGCACTACCAGGCTACAACTCATACCATATATTTCGGCCACAAAACCTGGACCAAAATACAAAAGGCGGGGGTGTATCCATATTCATCAAGGATACCCACACCTCCAGGTTAGTGGCACAACACAATGCTTCAGAGATCATCCACATGCAACTAACAACGGGCAAAACTGCAATTCAAATTGTAGCTTGCTACAGATCACCCACCATGTCCCAGGACCCCCATTCCATGTTTCTGGAAGCACTGGGAAACATAAAGGTCCTACCGAACACCCTGATATTGGGTGATTTCAACTAATCAAACATTAACTGAGAGAACTACTCAAGCACTAACTCCCTTGCCCAACATTTCCTAGAATTTATAAACTCAAACTCCCTGGATCAACTGGTCAACACCCCCACCAGAGGTGACAACATATTGGACGTGGTCATCACTAACATGGGTGACCGGTGTTCCACACCAGAGGTCAATCCCTCACTGGTTAGATCTGACCATAAACTAATCACTCTGGATATCCAAATTCCGCCCCCACCCTCGGTCAAGGAAACGACTGTGAAAAACTTTTCAAAATCAAACTTCACGTTACTTAAGACCGAGGTGAAAAGTTTCAAAGCCCCCATGCTAAAGGATAATGCTGCCCAAGCTGCAAAATCCTTTACTAATGCACTCTACAGGCACCTACAAGAATGCATGGATCATGCTATCCCAAGCAAAACCAAGACTCACTCCTCCAAGAAAAGGAAACCAGTCTGGTGGACCCCTGCTATAAATAAGCTATACAATAGAAGGAGGAAACTAGTACAGAAAAAAGTAAAATCCAAAGAAGGGAAGGCATCCCTGATCAGTATCAGCAAGAAACTACGATCCCTCATAAAATCATCCAAGGCTAGCTTCGAAAGAAAAATTGCCAAGGACTCCAAAGATAACCTCAAGGCATTCTTTAGCTATGTCAAGAATCTACGTGGCAATTCTCAGATCTACTCAGAGTTAGTGCAGAATGGCACAAAATATACTGAACCGACCGATATCACCAACATCCTGGCAGACAGGTTCAGTGCAAACTTCATCCCGCTCTCACCCCCAAAAGGGCCCATAACCATACCAGAAGAATGTAGTGCCCCTGAAATCACAGGCACTCAGGTTAAAACAGCCCTCTCCAATGCCAAAAACACAGCATCAATGGGACTGGACGGTGTCCCAGGCTGCATCCTACACAAGCTCAAAGATGAACTAAGCCCACACTTAAACACACTGTTTAAACTCAGCCTCTCCACAGGCTATGTGCCCATAGAGTGGCACACAGCAACGGTTATTCTGCTCCACAAAGGTGGAACCACAACAGACCCCAGGAACTATCGCCCTATAAGCCTGACTAGCTTGGTCTGCAAGGCTATGGAGCGCATCATCATGGATCTCATTAACAGAGATATTGGGTACCTCCAAACACTGGACCCTGCCAAGTTCAGCTTTGTCAAGGGCAAATCATGCCTCCTAAACCTGGTGGACTTCTTTGAGACAGTTACCAAGGTTATAGACATGGAAAAGGTAGTCCACACAGCCTACCTAGACCACGTAAAGGCTTTTGACACCATTCCTCATTCTGGTATTATAGACAAGCTCACCAACCTGAATATAAACTCCTACATCATGAGATGGGTTGCCAACTGGCTCACCAACAGAACCCACATGGTAAGAGTTGCAGGAGCTAGGTCTGACTCTAAACTGGTTACAAGTGGCATTCCCCAGGACTCAGTCCTAGGATCCCTCCTGTTTGGCATATACTTCTCAGAGGTACAGGCAAGCACAGGAGGACTATGGCTGACTATGTTCACAGACAACTGAAAGCTAGGGGCTATAATTGACTCTCTGGCTGACACAGACATCCTCCCAAAGGGTCTCACTGAGACAGATACCTGGTGTCAAAACCATGGCCTCAAGCTAAATGCCAAAAAGTACATAGTCACCCCCTTTGGAAAAAGCAAAGTACCCACAAACTATCACATAGGTGGTAGTCCCCTAAATACGGAAGAAGTAATAAGGGATCTGGGGACCTAAGTAGATAGTAATCTCTCCTTTGATAATCACATTGCCAAAGTGGTTAGAAAATCCTTCTATGTGGCCCACCTAATCACAAAAGGGTTTGCATCCAGATCAAAAGAGGTCATTGTGCCCCTCTACTCATCACTCATCAGATCCCTCATAAAGTACAACGCCTCATTTGGGATGTACCTTACCAGACACCTGCAACAGCTGGAAAGACCACAGAAGTACCTCACCAAGGGGATCACTGGGCTCAAACAGATGACCTATGCATCTCGACTGAAGGAACTCCAGCTGTACTCAGGTTCATACCACCTACTCAGAGGTGATCTCTGCCTGACATACAAGGTCATGTCCAACCCAGAATTGATGGACATGCCCCACCTAAAGAAAACCATATCCTCTCGAGCCACACACTCTAGGTGTCTAAACCTCACCACAACAATAAATAGGACATGCTGAAGGGATAGATTCCTGTCCCAGAGACTTCCCATGCTTTGGAACAAGATTCAAGTCTACATTAGGCAGAGCTCCTCACTAACACTCTTCAAGAGAAACCTTGACGAGTGGATGGGAAACAGAAAGTTTACCCCGGGGATCACTCCAATGGCTCTGCTGGACAGAGGCACAGGGAACTAATCTAAGGGGGCAGCGAAAGCCAACACATTCTGGCTAGGCTTATAAATGCCTTTGGGCAGATAGCCTAGTACCTACCTATGAACCTATGAACCTATAAGGATGTCAGTGTCTGAACAGCTATATGACAAGGCATATAACTCTGTAATAGTACACAAATAAAGGTATTCCATTTCTGCAAACCTGTGTGTGGTGTTTTATCCTATAACCTCTCTGTGGGTATATGTTGCAGGCAACAAATGTCATTTGTATGGGTGGCTCATCCAGTGTCCAGTTGTTGGGGTGTTAAATGTAGGCATAGTGGCTGTTCTATATTATGTGGGCCTACTACATAAGTATCTTACTGTAAATATCTCTGCGTGTGTATGTGTAGTCACATGTATATCTATCTATATATATATATATATATATATATATATATATATATATATATATATATATATATATATATATATATATATATATATATATGTATGTATATCTATATATATATATATTTATATATATATATATATATATATGTATATATGTATATGTATATCTATATCTGCATATATGTGTCTGTGTATGTGTATCCTGGGGATGTTGATAGCTTCCACATTTTACATTTCCTATGGGAGCCAGACTGTATCGCATAATATGTTACCAATACCAGCCTGACATCATACAGGTGGGATGTAGTACTGTTAACATCATGTGCCCATGTCATGTCAGGACCTGGTTATGGGATCTGCAATACTTGGTAGTGTATTGCAGGGCAGACGTGTTTGGCTGTGGGGGGGGGGGGGTATACCCATTTGTATTGATGTAGACATTCATATGAATATATGTTTATATATATATATATATATATATATATATATATATATATATATATATATATATACCTACATATATAGATATGTTGTATCTGTTCAGATATTCATATATTTACACGCACACATACATCTAAATGTTGGACTACATTCTCTGTACTGTTTAATGACTAGCCTGGATAATATGTTTTTAAAATCACCAGGGTTATGGGTATCTGGCATGGCTTAGTGATAAATCACTTTGTCTGTGGTGTGCAGGGTCCTGGGTTTGAGCCTTGCAGAGGCTGCTTATTTTGTGGCTGGGCAGAACAAGGGCCGTTGGATACAGAGTGATTAAGGCACTTTAAAGCAGTTGTAAGCAGGTTTGCTCGTGTTTGCGCGGAGGTAAGCACTGCTAACTTCCGGTTATAGTTTCTGATACTCAGCTTCTAAATTGCTTAACCAGTGTAGGCATTGCTTACCCCCATGCAAACAGGCTTAGACCCACTTACTGCTGCTTAAAAGTGCTTACTCCCACTTACCCCCATGCTAATTTCTTTAAAAGAAAAGAAAAAAGGGTTGATAGGAAAGTGGTGAAAAAAGGGCACAAAGAGGAAAAGACAGTAGGAAAAATAGCTAGGATGTAGTGAAGGAAAGGGTTGATAGGAAAGTGGTAAAAAAAGGGCACAAAGAGGGAAAGACAGTAGGAAAAATAGCTAGGGATGTGCAGGAAGGGTGTAGGGAAGGTCCATAGCTGCCCATTTCTTCTACAGCAACAGCTGTGCATATACACTGAATTTGGAGGTAGATTTGGACACTCGAACCCCTGGGAGAGGGGTGAGGACAACAATACTAAGTTGTGATGCCAATTATACCAGAGTACATGTGTCTAGTGGACATGTGCGAAATGGACAGCTATGTATGGGGCGAGATTTTTTTTGTGGGAACAGAGTGCCCTTTTTTCCATTTTTTCAGGTGAGAGTGGGATGTTGGGGAGGGGTAGTAGGTATATTTGGGGAGGTAGGTAGAGTAGGTTAACAGACAAGACACACAAGATGCATACAAGGGTGGTATATGACATGTGAAAGGTAAACACCTTGATGGGGAGGGGTGTTGGGATATCGGAAGCCCACATGCCCCCTAGTGGTAACAGTGAGACTGAGGTCCCCACTCATGGGCAGTCACCACTGCACCTTCACAGCCCCAAAGGTGGCTGTGCTGGGGGCTAAGCCACAGAGCCAGGCTGAATCTCTAATCACAACACACGGCCCTTGAGCTGGGATAGAAGATCACCAAACTGCTCATTGATTGCTCTACGCACCACGACCCCGACCTGGTGATGGGTGACAGGTGCCTTTCCATGCCACTCCCATGGGGGTGAGCACCATTCCCTGATGTGGTTCTACCTGAAGGTGGTGCAGAACCAATGGACAGGGAGGTCCAGGGTTGGGCCCCAGACATGCTGGTGCCCCGTGCCATGGCCAGCTGAGGTTGGGCAAGTGGGCCGCTGGGACTGGCCTTCCCAAGCATGCTATAGTGTTTAGATTTCATCATCATATATGGGTTAGTAATAGTCAACACATTCCAGCATTGGGTATAACAGCATGCATAGATATTCCCATTAATCCAGACACCAGATACAGAACAGCTGCATAGCAAACAGAACACATACATATATGGAACCACAGTGGTGATAAGAACAGCATGCAGGTACATTGATGAAACCATGCCACCAGTGTTGGAATTATTCCATGTAGCACATGCATGGGAACCATGAAAATATTTATCAAACAAATGCACATTATCAGAGTTATTACATGCCATTTGGGTGGGTATGTTGATTATTGTTGGAGATATGGTGGGGGGAGAGAAAGATGTCAATTAAGAAGTAGTATATTCCTGTAGTCCACATTACTTTCCTAGTCAGTGCTGTTATCTGTACCTTACAAGTCTTACTACACTACCCTATAGCCTTAGTTTGGACAGTGATATGGCTGTCGTCATCATTACACATGAACCAGATTTACCTGCAGTAGTGGAGGGAATGTTTGTTAACACTAACTAACTGTTTCTACACATACTCCTAGACTCTGGGTTGTTGTTTTGCACATAGCTATCCAACTCTTTCTGCACAGACTCTGGCCATGTGTTGTCCACATGCTGGTGTGCCGGGACATATATAGAATATTGCCCTCTCCCACCTTTAGTGACCTGACACACACAGATATACATGCTTTCTTACACAGTTATATTATGTAGCACAGTGTGGGTGACAGTGACCAGTGATACTTTATTATTCAGAGAAACTGCAACACTCACAAACCCCTACAATACCAGAGTGAACAGTACCAGTACAGGTTATAATGGTCTGTATTCCTCAGCACAGTGTTTGTATCCAATGTACCTGTGGGAGCAATGTTTGTTAGCACTACCTGACTGTTGCCACACAAAGTTCCAGATTACATATTAGTATTATGCACATACATCTCACTCTGTTACTGTACACACTCTGGTCACAGCTTGACAACATGGGAGTGTAGATAGGACATACTTAAAATATTATTCTTCTAACACTTTTGGGGGTTGCTACAGTGACAGGTGTGTTCTCATGATGGTTGACAATCACTTGTATTCCCTGTTTGCTGGCTACACATCTGGGATCATCCCACATACTTACCAGGGGGACAGAAGGACAGGCAGCAGATATGGGCACATATACTGGACATTCTGGCCTCGTGTACAGTTGTGGAGTATGAATCTGTATGCAGTCTAATTCCACTCCCAGGATTCAGATCATGGCTGTGTCTGCTACAACTTAAACACTGTCCATCACATCTGTGTCTGCTATATTGATATTGCTGTATATCTGCAATCTGCTTTCGATCTTATTAATCCCCCGGGCTTATGCATTCTGACCTTGTATAACATCACTCTTATACAGATTTCCTAGACAGTTATATGTTGTAGGACAGTGTGGGCAACAGTGATGTGTAATACCTCATTATTCAGAGCAACTACATATCATTCTTGTATTTCTGGGCAGTGTTGGTATCTGACAGACCCGTGGGAGGAATGTTTATTAGCACTACCTGAATGTTCCCACACACAGTACCAGGTTCCACATTACTATTATGCATATACATCTCACTTTGTTACTGTACACACTCTGACCACAGCTTAACAGGTTGGGGTGTAAATGGGACATACGTGGCTTCTTAGTCACATAAAGTATTGGAGAGTTGCTAGTGTGCCAGGTTTGTTGTCACAGATGGGTGTCAATCAGTTGTATTTCCTGTTTGCTGCCTATACATCTGGGATCATCCCACTGATTTCCCAGGGGGACAGGTTGATAGGCAATAGATATGGGCCACTTTAATAGACATTCTGGACATATCTGTACAGTTGTGGAATATGATTCTATATGCAGACTACTACCATTGGCAGGATTCAAACCATGGCTGTGTGTGCTAAAAAAACAACAATTCACATCTCAGTTGCATGTGCTACTCGTTTTTTGTTGTCTGCATTTTCCCTTTTTATGTGTCTCTCAGTTGTACTAAATGGCCTCTGGGGGTTTCACCTGTCATATATAGGCATTCCTACACATTCAATTTATGGTGCATGGTGTGGGTAACAGTGCTTAATACAACAGTACTATTACATAATTGCAAATCTACATTACCATATGATACCAGAATATACACATGCAGTCCAGCAGTTAGACCTGTTTTGTCAGGATATTACACTTTTATTGACATACAAACAATATGAGACTCTTCCTGTTATATTCTGTAGTGTATGCAGTACTTGCCTTTAACAATACAGGTCTTATACTAGCAATTAATTTACTACTACTTATATTTTTATTTCCTATCACAGTAAATGCATGAGTATTACTGACCTGCCTCATGTCACAACCTCGCCAGGCTGCTGATGTGGGCCTCTTGCTTCGCGGCCCACTTTGTTGCAGCTGTGGGGGACATAAGAAGAATATTTAGCCATACCTATCCATGATATACCTGAGCTGGCAATTATTACACACATACTGGGGTGATACTTATGTCTGGAACAACCCCTGATGCTCTAGCCTCTTGGAGCCACTCCTCCAAGAGGTCCCCCTTCCGCTGCTTCAGGTCGGCATAGTGGCACATGACATGCTCACCAGTTCGAGGTATGCCAGTGGCACTGGTGAGGTCACTGGCGAGATGGTCCCAGGCCTCCGGTTTATATTGGGAGTCCTGGTACTGGCCCTGCAGCAGTCTCTGAGCATCGTCTTTAACTAGGAGTCCTGCCATGACCTTGGACTCCTGGATGTATCAGCTCTGTGCCCAGAAGCGCACTCCTTCTCCCCTTACTGCCATAGTGCCTGCAAGGGGAAGCTACAACCAGTTTTGAGATGTGTTCCTGCCACTTGGGTTTACGTAAGGCTGATTTCCCACACCTTTCGGTGATTGGCTGGTTTTGAGAAGTCTAGGCTATGGGCAAACCTGCTTACCTAAGGTTGGTATTGTTCAAAGGGGTATACCACTGGGCACAATGAGTTAGCTGGTCTACACATTGCTCACACCTCCTAAACTGGCCTGTGCAATGCTTAGCATTGCTTACATTAGACTTTCGTTATAATGCCTTTTTGGCATTGTGTTATTCATTACACCTTATATGTATGCCTGGTATCCCTGATTGATATGTACGTACACTCTGTGGGGTCCTTGTGTTTTATTGGGGACTTCAACACTCTATTACAATTACACCTCACTTCTGGGCTTACTGCTGTACTCCATTTCACATATTTATATTCTGTAGTGGGTTATGGCACATATGACTGTATACTGATGCCTTTCACAGGTTCAGTTTGGTTATACTATGGTAAGGACTTGTTTGCTACTACCTCATTCTTTTGCACTTCTGTGATGGCTTGGTAGATAACTACCAGGACTACAATGGGTTTCGAGACCTGCATGGCTGTTTATTTTGTTGATGGGCAGAACAAGGGCCATTGGATACAGAGTGATTAAGGCACTTTTGAGCAGTTGTAAGTGGGTTTGCATGATGGTAAGCACTACTAACATGCCATTACATCTGCTTACAGTTAGCCAGCTTTAGAATTGCTTAGCCAGTGTAGGCATTGCTTACCGCTGTGCAAACAGGGTTAAGGCCACTTACTAGTGCTTAAATATGCTTACTACTGCATATTTGTGCTTAAACCTGCTTACTAGTGCCTTATTCATTATGACCCTGACACCTCACATGTGCATTTACTGCAATACTCCAGTTCATAAATATATATTATTTAGTGGGTTATGCTACAAAAATATTGGTCATAAAGTGCTTTGCCATGTAAAATGGAATGTGCTGCAGTGGGACTTGAACCGGGAATGCCTGCTCATAAGGCAAATGCTCTGCCCACTACATTATTGCTATGCTGCTTCATTTGCATATATCTTCCTTGTTATCCTCTTCAGCCTTTTAAGCTGCTTTAACCATAGCTAAGCGATGGGCACACCCACGCACCTACGGTTATCTGTAATCGGAGTTTAAAAAAAAAAGTGCTTCTTCAATTTATTTATACATTCTGTTGCTGTTATACACAAGGGGGACTGTTGGTAGGGATGTGTGGTCATCTCTTAGTGGTCTCACTCATTGCATACCCCTTTCTGCTGTTCTACATTGTGGGGGCATGTTTATTCTGAGAGCTCTGCTCTCAGACACTCACCGTGCACTCTTACACGCTCTGTATAAGCCTAGGAGCTCGGGCAGCGCACCTCATTAATATGCATGGCGTGCTGCCATCCTGCTCCTAAATGGTCTCTTCCATGCAGGACTAAGCTAGTCCTGCATGGAAAATTAGTAAATCCGGGGGATTGTCAATGAAAAGGTGGAAAATCTGTAGATTTTAATGAAATATACTGCAGAGTTCTACCGTACAAAGTCATTTATTTTTGTCTTCAGAAAAATAGAGATGTAAAATATGCATCCTCTCTGTTTAAATTATTGGAGCCACTAATATTTTGGTAATGTAATGTTTTCCGTATACTAGACAGCTTCAAAAGTCACAGTAAATCAAGTCTGAAAATAGGGACATACCTCCAAAATAGATACAACATGCACAGGTGTATATCAGGCTTAAAAAAGGAATGTTCTTGCAAAACAGGGATGGTTGAGAGGTCTGTAGTGAAAGCAATTCAATATGATGTATATTTCAAAAACAAAGGAATGCACAATAGGCCTGAAAGATCTAGCTTCAAGAAGTTCTATACAGATATTACATATAGAAAAATCTAATCCACGAACTATAAGACCCTAGACCTCTGAATGGTTAAAAACATTTAAGTTTGAAATGTGAGATGCCAAGAGGCAGAAGCAAATATTGTATTGTTACACTGTAGGGAATAATGAATTTTAAGGATTAAATTGACTTGAACTGGTTTTATTAAGATGGAAGTGCTTTTCTTCCAGGTATGCACTGCATTATTTCAGTTCTCATATATATATATATAATATTGTCAGGAGACACATGCTACAATCCTGAAAGTATACAGATGTTCAGCAACAGAGCAAAGCAATTATATCAGCAGAAGGAAATCTAGTTACCTCTACAGTCTGGAAACACAATACCTGTTTTATATTCTGCAGGTTGTTGCTTTAGAAACATTGATGCAAACTTGTCATTCATCCTTATGAATTGTGACTGGAATGTGACCCACTTAACATAATTGTTACTTTCTAGTATTATTACAGAAACTAGGTATGGATAGAAAAAGATCAGGTCAGATGCCCCATGAGTTATGGGAAATATTAGAGAAAAATGTATTATGTGCAATGCGAAAAAAAAAAAAAACAGTTGTTACGTACAGTGGTACTGCTTGCCTTAGCGAGATATCCTAAGCAGATAAGAAAGAAAATAATAAAATAATTCAAGGGATTTTGCAGTGACTGAATTACAGGTCTTCAACAATCAATAAGAAAATACAATGAAACATATTAAAAATGCATCAGCTGCTCAGATATGCATAGTTGATCAATCACACTATAAAAAGATGTGACTGAGCTTAGTAACAGTGATCTTACCTATACTGGGGCGTCATGCAAAACAGGGCTGTTGAAAAAGATTGCCAGTACAGCAGTTAATGTAGCCATGCAACCATGAGTACATCACAAAGGCAGCTTCACTGTAGCTCACACTTGCTTCTACTTCCAGTGTATAGCCTTTGAAGCAGACCTGAGGTCCGACTCCGGGCAGGTTTGTAGCTGTATTATGTCAGTAAGGTAGAACAGTCTGAGTATTTCTTTCAGGTTAGCTGCAGGCATGTATAACTCTAATTTGATGTAAGATTTAATTTGTGTTAGACATAAGTCTGTTCAACCTGTTTATTCATTAACTATGCGCACATTTTATACTTTTTGTACTTCATTTAAAATATCTTGTAACATTCATTAGGGAAATTTTTGTTTCTATCATACAAATGACTGGACACTTTCAGAGAATGCCAAATCATCATATTGTTTTACTTGGGAGAGATTACATTTTTGTTATGCAATATTTGATCTAAGAACCACGTCAGATATTTTTTTTCTGAGTAATCTTTCCAGTACCTGAGTTGGAAAAACAGTTTATCGATAAAAGATCTGACACCAGCAAGAGAAATAAATAAGACAGAATTCTCAAGAACTGATGTAGCAATCTAGTTTATCTGCTTACAGATGGCAGTTGAGAACTCTGCAAATGTAAACATCAGATTTCCAGTCCTTGGTTGCTGGATGAACAAGTTGGGGGGTGGGAGAGGAGAATGAGTAGCTAGAAGCCTGCTCGTCTTCACTGGGGAGGGTTGGGAGGGCCTAATATGAGTGACACCTATTCCTACCAAAAGCCAGCTGTCAAGGTGTACAGTCTCAGCTTAGTGCAGGCAAAAAGGCTATCTAGGAGTTGTGGAAGAGAGCACACAAACCAGCACAATCCACAGCATGTTCACAAAAAAGTGAAGTGAGAGCAGGAATAAATACAGCAAAAAACAAATCACTTAGGATGACAGTCCAAACCACACTGCTGTTGTACAGTGGGTAAGGATTTTGGCCACTCAAGCCATTAATGGGTCATTGGGCATGTGGGATTAGTCGAATGGTCAGCAAAGAGGATCCAAAAAGAGTTAAAAAGAAAAAAAATATTTTACATAACAATAACAGACCTGGGAACTATCACTGCCACAAGTATACTAAAAAGAGGGTAATCCTAATTCATTTTGAAGACAAATTGAATCACCCCAATACACACAGAAATTGTGTTAGTTTACTCTGTATAATTCCACAATGGTATGACTCAATAACAATGCTGCTATAGAGACTGTGTGTGTAGTTTTTGGACTGCCTCTGTGCTCTTGTTATCTGGCTAATTTTTCTGATGCCTAGATATATACTTAACATGACTTTGAGAACTTAACATAAGTAAGAATTAATCTGTTTTGCATCTACCAGAACTAATATAAAGGCATGCCTATTGACAATGGTAGACATGCAGATATAGAACAAACAATGTATTTGTAAAGGAACACAGAATTTGTGTAGTTTGGGGGTAAGCATTTAACACCTTGAATTAGCAGGATGTGTAGATCAATAGGTGGACAAAGGACCAAATGACTTAGGCTAGAAGTGTCTAAGACAGAAAATGTTGCTTCAGAGTCGCAGTTTAAACCAGCTGGTCTGCAATTCAGAACTTCGTGAAGACACAAAGGCAAATACTGAATGTCAAAAGGTGGGGAATCTTTTATATTATAGCTTTTACAATATTAAAAGTGAACAGACATGTGGGGAGTGGCAGACCAGGATGATCAGGGATTAGATACAGTCCAGTGCTACTGTAGTGAAGTCTTAGTTTTGCAAAAACACATCCAAATCTCTAAATCTCTAAGAAATATCTTCTGGGACAAGGGATTCTTCATCCCTGGAGTGAAAGCAGACTCTTTCTTATACACATTTGGTTGTTTTTATCCAAATGATTTTCCAGGAACCTGAAAGTCATAGGCCTAAGAATTAAAACCTCTACATTTTGTCTCTACCTATATTTACCTGCAGTGCACGTAACATACTATAAATGCATTGATACTAAGTGTTATACCTATTGACTTGAAACTATGCTATACAATTTAGTGTCTTTTGTCATGTAAAACAGTGTATATGTACTACCCAAGTGTTATAACTATTGTCTTGAAACTATACCTTTCAAATTTAGTGTCTTTTGTCATGTTAAACACTGTATATTGATTTTGCTTCAAATCACTGTCTGTATACTTCCAAACTGTAGTTTGACTCATGTGGAGCTTTTCTCCCTGGCCCTCCACTAAAAATGGACTAACTGTCCAGTCGGACCTTCCTGGTAAACAAATGTAAATATAGTTTTGGGCATTCTTGAACAGGCAGCTAGGATAAGGGACATTGAACCTAATAATAAAGCACTGAGGCCATGACAGGGAACAGGTTGCTATGTGATAATGTCAGCTATGAGATGGATGAAAGCTGAGGGATTTATTCATTTATTTACACTTTGACAACCAGGTTAGCCCCAGCAACCTCTTTTCAGGGGAGACTCAAGGTGGTATTCATGCTGACTAAGGGAAATTTGAGACACTGGGGTACTTCCTCTACTTTTTCCAGTATGTGATGCTGGATCTCTACCTCCATCTTGAGCTCTCATCATGTTTGCCACATTGGAACTTCGGTTAGCGTCTCATCCAAGGGATGGCCCACTCAGGAGTATGGTGCCCCTCAGTATGCAACACTGCACTGTCAGTACTGGAAAATGAATTTGAGTGCCAGTTTGGCATCCTGTCAGCAGCATACTTAACAAATCACAGAGTGCATTACTACGGTTACAACATGGCTCATTGTTAGTAACAATATTTTTCGCAGTTCTTTAATTTTCTGTCAGTTGGAAGGGTGATTTTATTTTTGTTATCCATTGTATAACGGAGAATATTTTTTTTAAAAAAGCCCAACTGCAGTGAGTCATCCACAGGCATTAATGAAACTGCCAAAATCTGAGCAGACAGATTGGGACTGTGGTAGCAGCTCATCACCACATTGCAGACTTGGGGTGTCCTTTGCTGATTAGTGAATAATCTGCAGATTCCACTTAATCAGTACATTTTCCATCAGTTATAAGACTTGTTTTATGAAAGTCTCATGCAATATTCAATGCTATTACAATGTTGATCCTATGACCAATTAATGAAAGTTGTGACAATCTACTGAACTTTGTGTGAGTAAATACATCCAGGTATCTTCTGTTACCCATCAGCCTAGTTATCTTCTGGAATGATCCCTGTGCTTTCACTTCTCTCGCTCTCTCACTTTAAGATGCTACTTACCACCTGACTCTGTGGATTCCCTTGAGGTACTTAAATGTTTCTATATTACAAATCATGCATCCTTTTTACATAGAATGTTTGTAAAAATCTTCTAAATGTTATTTTAATGCTATTTCTTGTGAAAACCTGGCACTGTTTTTGTTACCTTTCTCTGAATTACCCTATTCTACTTCTGCCTTATGAAGAAGTGATCTTTTGAACCATGAACAGTACAAGTGATAGAATTTAAATGCTTTCTATGAAGAGGGGACAGCCACATCTTTTTTCTAAATACGTCTGAAGGAGTTTACTGACAACTTAAAGATTGAATGGCAGTGTCCTGTTTTCCAAGTGCTCATGATGTGGGTTTACTCACTGTATATAGGTTCATAGATTAGCACAAAACTTATGGCTGGAAGGCCCATTGAAAAGTCTGGACAAATTACATTCAGTGACAGCAGTAAACTGACTCCCTCTGGGCTGAAGTCACTCTCATCAATCAGTAGCTATTTGTCCAGTCACTGGCCAACACAAACTCATTAAATATCTTTTAATAAGAGCAGCCATTTATTTTCTTTTAGATTGCTGCATAGCTAAAAGAATGCATACATCATTAAGTCTTTTCAGACTGAAAGAAGACTGATTTCTACATGGATATTTCATTTTAAGATTCCCAAGTGATAATTTTATAACGATGGAAATTTAATCTTGTTTATACCTTTATTCCAATGTTTTGCCTGGTGACATTACCTTTATTTTTTGACAAAAACAAATCCTTGTTAAACATGATTTACAAACATGATTTATTATTTTTCTTCCTCCCTCCTTTGATATTATATTGTTTTTCATTTTTCCTTATTGGGTTTTGCTAATTACTGCTGAATGTTTGTTTTCTTTTCCAACTTACAGGCTGTCATCTTTTGCTTGTCTCAAGCATCTATACAGGTTCCAACTCTGTTGTTCCCTCTCTTTTATTCCTTCTCAACTAACATAATACTATACTCAGTTTTGATATGTTCAGTAGAGGTTAGTATGTTTGAATTAATACAAGACAATTACATCTACCCTTTCCAAGGTACCTCTCTTAGTAAGCTTTAGTTTATGTAACTGTCAGTATCACTAATCCTGCTTTCTCTTTCTCTCACTAGTCATTTAACTGGCTAATCTGCAGTTAGAATTAAACATTTGTTTAATTTCCTGTTGGTTCTTTATTTAATGGAAGAAATAAATATTCATCTTGCAGGCACTGTATACTACATATCTTACTGGTCTATGTCATTACCATATGCTAGTTCTTCTGGGTAGTGATTGAAATGGATCCTTATAAATCAGTCCACTATCCCAGGGAACAAACAAATAAAAAGTAAATACATTTTGAAAAATTTTGCTTGACTTTAAGTGAAGCAACCCTGATTACACATCATTATTCTGAAGGGAAAGCCAGACGTGAGTTGAGTGTTTTGATCATTGTTGATAGCAGATGGGCTGTAACCATGCAGAACAACAAAGGCAATGATTTAATCAAAGGGGAATTTGAAAAGCATGCCCACCATTATGAATAATCTCAGCTGGCTGTATGCATCTATGTTCTAATAGTATTGTGGGCACCCATGCTGCACATCAAAAGCTGTACATGGATGAAATCTACACATTTATAGCTCGACTGTACTGGAGAAATGCAATCAAATCTGGAAGAGTTACAAAAAATAGGAATCAACTGATATGTGAAAGGGAGGTCTCTGGGATGATATGTATTGCTGACCACTAAATCCAGCTTAATGTCTGGATTTACAGTAAAATGGAGCTCTATTACTTGTTCAGTTTTTAAACCATAAAACAAATATGATTCAGAGTAATTATTTTTGCAACCCCATTCCCTCATAAAACATTTTTCCTTCACTGACATTGCTTTCATTTTGTGTAAGTATTGTACACTCCTTTCAGTCATAGCTGTCAGAAACTCTTTTTTTAATGCTGGATGCAGGGTTCCATAAAGGGGGTTCAGGTTTGGCACATATTCTGGAAAGTCAGCAAGACAGACTTATTTCAAGGGTTTGTGCTAATCTTTAAAAAATAATGCAAAATCTAACCAAGTTACTGTGGAAATAATAATTTGTTGCTCAGAAATGGGCAGAAACCAGGTGCCATTAGAAATAATGCTCTGATTTAATGGGAATAATACAAGCTTGCTCAATATCCAAGGTGGTGACTAAAACTCTAATTTGGCTGTACGTCATTACTATCTGCTGGCAAACTGTGTATATTTTAGAAAACAGTTTTCTTTAGCTTTCTTTTAGCTGTGCACTGGAGGTTGTACATGGACATCATCTCTAAGGAGCAGTAAGTTCCTGATCATATAGGTGAGGTTTCCCCAGTATCCCTGCTGTTGCCCTTGGATGATGGTGAGATTCCAATTAGGTTATGGTCTGTCTGTCCATTCAGACATTTATTTGGTATTCCTTTTGAGCAATGTCACTGTACTTTCACCTGCTGGGGACCCCACTCTTTTGTCTGTCTGCAGTGTCATTCTGTATGTCACTTGACTGTTATTCTCCCCTAAATCCATTACCTTCAGCCCACAGGTAGAAGGATATTTTGTTGGGGTCACTGCTGGTTTAATAACTTGTAGAAAGCATGTTAAATAAAGAGAGGTACCAATACACAGAAGTATAGCAAGGAGGGACAAAGGGGGTATGATCAGGATGTGCATTTTCTGCATTTTTTTGAATCAGTACTTTACCACTTAATGTGAATTATGCTGTTTGCTACAAATGTAACAATCAGCTCACTACAATTAAAAAAAAAGGTAGAAGTCATTTTTTTTTTGCTCTTTAATTGAAAAGCTGAGAGGTGGGGTACCAGCTACAGTCACCAGATTGAGGACCAGCACTGGACTCTAGATAAGCCAGTTATGATTCTACCAATACATACACCAGTTCCTTTTACCTGCTACTGTGAAATGTCTGCTCCAGTACAAGTCAATATTTGACACTGGCAGTTATTCAAGTTCCAGTTCAGCAGGCTGAAAACATTAAAAACTGCATCAGTTGCCATTTTTTTACAGCTTTTCATCCTGGTTGACCAATTGTTTTGAACAATCTCCATAGTTGCACACTCAGCATAAGAAAGAAAAAAGCCCAATTCCTGTTGCTCAGCACACACTTTACAGCCTTCCTCTAATGCCACTTTAATAGCATTCTCAAAATGCAATGAGCATCAGTAATTCAGTGTTCCATACATATCTGATGGAGTAAAGGAACAATTCCCTTCTGCAAGTTTGGCAGGTTCTCTCTATTGTTTTAATAAAAAGCAAAGAGCTTATGGGAACTATTACATAGAAAGTTCAAAACTGAATGTGAACTTAAAATAGCAACTAAAATAAAAATAGCTTCAAATCCTTCTATAGATATATCAGAAAGTTAAGAACTAACACCTAACAATGTTCAAAGCTAGTCCACAGTAGTGCTGCCCACTCTGACCTAAAGGAAATAACTAATATAGTAGCTGATAAATTTAATGCAAATTCTATTCCAACCACAGTTATTGCTATTCCACATATTCCACAGTCATAGCCACTGTCTATTATAATTACAGAGTAAGTCTTTCAGCCCCCCACCACCTCAGCCATGGTCGCAGATAACATACCAGGTTGTCTGATTATCCATTCAAAATATGGCTTATCTGAAACCTTACTTAACCTCTTTGAACTAAAGCCGGAAAAATACCCACTGTAGTTCTGTTGCACAAAGATGGCACAACAACTCACCCAGCTAACTACAGGCAAGAGTGGCAGCTTTTATTAAATTCCTTCGGATGAGACATTAAACAGATGACCCAACTGCCTGAGCTGGTGGTAGCTCTGGTGGATATAAAAGATCCCATGGCACTTACCAAGAAAACAGAAGTTGCCTTATTTATCCATTTTTACTATACCTTGTCATTTCTTTCCATTTTTCTAAACATTAATATATCTAATCAAAAAATGTTTTACCTCATTTAAAAGAATCTGATTTTTTTAAGCCATCAACTATTAGACTGTTATTAGTGTGATATTTTTAGAAATAGCATGTGATGCATTGGCTTAATAGAATGTGCTTGTGTAAAACAAAAAGTATTATACTTTTGAGTGTTTTTGTGACAAATGGCATTAACAATAAAGGCTTGTTGAAATATCCCAAACAGTTGAATGTATACAGATATTCAAGCTAAAGGGAAATGGCTAACACAGAAGAAAAAAGGTTACAAACTATCCTGTCAAGAAAAGAACATTTTGGCATGCTGATACCCGTTTTTTTCTGGATGAGCATGGCTAACACAACAGGAAAGTTACATACTATCCTATAAATGAAAGAAAATTTATGAAAGAATATTTCTGCCTGCTGGTTTTCTCTGGACTGTGATAAGGATGCAGAAAAAGAAGGCTTCAGTACAGGAAAAGAATATTTTCATCAAGGACAAAGTTTTAAAGCTATGAAAGTGGTTGTAGAATACTTTTTTTGGTGGACATTTTGTAATCTGAGTCAGCTGAGGAAGTGCAGTATATCTGATAGTATTCTATCTGTGTTATAAAGAAAATGTTTATCTCACAGTAGTGCTTGGTCGGCTTGCTTCAATAAATCTGTCAGCAATTACAAATATACAGCTGTGAAGTTTGTAACATGCTGCTTTTAATAACATTGTACAATAATTTTCTGCTTTCATCAATCTCATTAATTTTCACCCTTCTTAATTTCTTTTATTTTCATATTTTCCTTCTGTCTTGTCTTTACTGATTTTCCATAACTTACATATAACATTTACCAATACCTCTCAACTGTCCCTGATTTTGACTCAAATTTTAACTCTGTCCCTCTTAATCCCGCCTAAAACTAGTGACTTTTGGAGGAAAGGTGGTGAATTACACTTAATGAATAATGACAATAATTAAGAGTTATAAACTTCTTTTACTTCAGAAAATATGTATTAATTCATATGCTCTGAGTCTGTCAATGTTTCAAGTTAATAGCACTAATATTTTAAAAGTGTCCCTGATTGTCCCTGATTTTTGCTTGACTTGTCCCTGATTCTGTTGAAATTTGTCCCCGATTGTTTGAGAGGTCTGTTTACCATTACTCACAGCTCACTCTTACTTTCCTTATTACACAGAAAAAAGGCACCAATGCTGCTGATAGTGTATGACTTTTTTATATTCAAACCTTTGTTATTGTATACGATCCCAATTTTCACTGGATTTAATCTTGAGACCCAAATAAAATTACAACAAATATTATTAACATCCATTTTAACTAGAAACATGCATACCCCAAAAAGATGCCAGTTTTCCTAACATATATGCTTTCTTAAATGATAGATTAAAACTTCTCCACCATGATAGCAATTATTTCTTCTAGTATTATCTTCACTGTACTTTTACATTTTCATACTCTTAGAATTTCACTGCTGATACACTTATTTCCTTTCTAGTATAATACATTCCACTTTTCTTGTTTTCACCAAACCATTTGCTTTTTGCCTTATCTAACTGTAGCCCAACTTTCTTTAATATTTTCTCCATTCATGCTAGCACTTCACTTGTCCATATCTTTTTTTTTTGCTACAATCAGTAAATCCATGTATAACAGAAAATCAGTTATAACTCCTTTTCCCATCTTGCCTCTTTCATTTCACACATACATGTTTGAATTATTGCATTTATTACCCGTATAAACAACATGATTAATGGATATCCTTGTTTAACTCCTCTCCTAATTTTATCGTTGCTCCCATATCAGTTTGCCATTACTTTAAAATCATATGTCATAGATGTTTTAGAACATCCAACATTTTCTCATATCCCAGATCCCTAGAATCTTCCACATCACTTTATGACTAACCTCATCAAAAGTCTTTGCCACATTACACCAAAAGCCATATTTTCCTATTTTTTCCATCATCATATTTAGATTCATAGGTACTTTCTAGGCCGTAGAACTGTAAAATCATAAGATGGCTAGCCTTACATTCCCATGGTCGTTTTTAGCCCTTATATTTTGCATATGAGTATCCCAGAGGTAGGCAGAACAAGGTTAAGACATTTGCTTGCAGCTTCTGTCGATGAAGGACACGAGTGCTAAACTGGGAATGAATTTGCAGTTTCCCATCCATTCGTCCAAATTGCATATGAATAGAGTAACATAAATACTTTTCCTTATGTGGAGTGAATACTTCATTACAACAGTGGATACATGGTGATCAAAGGACAGTTTGTCTATGCAGTTTCCCAGATCCCTAAGTAATGGGTCAAATTTCAGGGGTGCATTGACAATGTGATAGAAAAAAATGTTATGCTTGCCAAAGGATACAGCTATACATTTCCTAGCATTTAGTTTTGGTCCACAATTTTAACACCAGATATTTGTTTGGGAAAGGCTCACTTGAAGGATTTTGGTGTCTGCTGGGGAGTTTATTATGGCTCCAAGTTTACAGTCATCTGTAAACTTGGTCAGACAAAAAATGTTAATATTTACTTTGATGTTCTTGAAATAAATACCAAACAAGAGTGACCCAAAGACTGAGCCTTGGATGCACCACTAATGACAGGTCTTTTGGAGGAGGCAAAGCCACCCAGCCTATCACATTTAGCTGTGAGAGTTTATCTATGATACCCAAGTGTGAGGTGGTATCAAATGCCTTTCTGAGGTCTAGATATCCAGTATGAACTGATTTGCCCCCATTCATTGCTTCAGTAAACCTCTCAGAGCAGTTGATCAGGTTAAGTAGGCAAGATCTGCTCTTGACAAATCTGAACTGGTTTGGGTTGAATGTTTGTAGGTTACCCGTGTTCTCATTTATTAACTCCATAATTATTCTTTCCACTGCTTTACAGATGAGGCTTATGGGTCTATAATTACCTGGGTCTGTTGATGCCATACCTTTGTGCAAGGTGATGACTGTTGTTATCCTCCCTTTATCTGGGAAGCAGTATGTTTAGATGCTGATATTAAATAATCTCTGCAGGTGGTCTGTCATGTCATGTTTCTGACCAACTAGCAGGGAGCCCTGTATGTTATTCATCCCATAGAAGTAGTATTCTTGGTCTTGGATAGCCCCTTGAGGTTTTGTTCTTGGGAGATTTGAAGTGGGTATAAATGCAGGTATGTGATGTGAGAATATAGAGGGGAGGGGGGTTATTACTTCTTTTACTAAAATTAACATTTCTTTATTTGCCCCTCACTTATTCTGAAAACCTCTTCTACTTTAAATTCATCTAAAACTTTTGTGTCCTTTTTCAGATTATTTTCATAAAAATGTTATAATCTGTATTTTCCAATGTTATTGGCTGCCAATTTTTATATTTTTTTATCTTTTATTCCATACAAACTTAATTACTGTACCACCCATCCCTTCATCTGTTATTCCTTCCTGTATCCATTCATTTAAGTTTTAAAGAATATTTTTTTTTCATTTTCAAGCATCTCTTAATAGGCGTATCTAGTTCCTGATTCTTACCTCCTTTTCTAGTGAAGTCTTAATGGTTTCAGATTTTCTTACAATCCGTACTTCTTGTGCTACTTCCTTTTCACACATTATACTTCCAAACATTTCCAGAATTTCCATTAATTTTTCCTCCTTAAATGTAATATTTCCTTCATCCTCAAATGTTGCATTTTTCCTTCTCCAGTTTACATCTTTTCCCAAAAATGATGAAATTTCCAGTTTTCCTTTCGAATAAATCTTTGTCTAAACAAAACATAGTTTTTATACATCTCTCTCAATTTATTATATCACCATACTATTATATTTCTTGTTAATGTCTTTTTTATAATTTCATTTATTTTAAATTTGTTAACCAGAGTAGAGCACTGATCTCATTGGATGTATTTCAGTCTCAGCACGGTGTAAACAATAGATACATGACTTTATATTGCATTTTGTTATTCACTGTGTATATATACATATATTATATATAAAGTGAATATAAGAGTTAGCTTGAGAATATAAAGTAACATTTACATGACATTTATATAGAGAGTGAATGACAAAACACTATATACATGCATCATATACAAAGTAGAAATATGAGGTGGCATGCTACAAGACTCACAAGGAAAAGTCACACCAGAGCAAGGTATGTAGAGGGAAGAAGAATAGGAAGAAATAAAGTTATATAATCTGAGAGATAACAGTTGTATTTTTCTAGAGATTTGAAATGTGGCTTTTATTCCCGATCAGAAAATGGAGTAAGAGGAACGATCTTTAATAAAAGTAAGAGATTCCCATAGTTTGGGACTAAGGATTGAGAAAGCATGGTCTGTGCAGTGAAGCCTAGTTTGGGAGGTTTGAAGGAGAGGACCTGAGTTGTTCATATTTCTAAGGTTGCATGTTTGTGCATCTCTAAATAGCCTGCAGGCTAGTGGGAGGAAGTATGGTTGTGTAAGTGAACTCGCTAGACCAGTAGAAGTTCAAATGATCACTGCTGCAGTAGCCTAAGCTTATATGGGTTATGTCCTGCATATGATATAATAGCTGACCAGCTTCCAAAGCTTCAGGGGACCTTCCATATGTCCAAACAGCAGTCAACTCAAGCTGAGCTGACTAAAAATACAGGTTTGGGTGCCAAGACCTTCAGACTGTCTATGACAACCAAGAGAGGTGGCGGAGCACTGAGAAGGCATTGCTAGTAACAAGAAACATTGCCCACACCCTGGTATAAAAAAACATACACAAAAAAACCTAATAAATAAGGTGGTAGAGAGAGGAAGCGGCTACTGCAGCAGTGGTCATTTGTACATCTACTGTTATGGTAAGTTTACTTACATAACTTTACTATGTTTTTTATATTGATCTCTGCAACTGTAATGTAAGCTGCATGGGTAGTTTGCCATAGCTTAGAACAACTGGGAGGTGGAAGGAGAAGGGTTCAGGAGCCCCTGGAGAATGGACCTAGCAAAGCCTGACATAGACCTGGAGAAGTAACCTAGCTTATAGTGCTATGTAAAAGTATGTAGAGAGGGCCTGGAGAATGGACCTAGCAAAGCCTGACATAGACCTGGAGAAGTAACCTAGCTTATAGTGCTATGTAAAAGTATGTAGAGAGGGCCTGGAGAATGGACCTAGCAAAGCCTGACATAGACCTGGAGAAGTAATCTAGCTTATAGTGCTATGTAAAAGTATGTAGAGAGGGCCTGGAGAATGGACCTAGCAAAGCCTGACATAGACCCGGAGAAGTAACCTAGCTTATAGTGCTATGTAAAAGTATGTAGAGAGGGCCTGGAGAATGGACCTAGCAAAGCCTGACATAGACCTGGAGAAGTAATCTAGCTTATAGTGCTATGTAAAAGTATGTAGAGAGGGCCTGGAGAATGGACCTAGCAAAGCCTGACATAGACCTGGAGAAGTAATCTAGCTTATAGTGCTATGTAAAAGTATGTAGAGAGGGCCTGGAGAATGGACCTAGCAAAGCCTGACATAGACCTGGAGAAGTAATCTAGCTTATAGTGCTATGTAAAAGTATGTAGAGAGGGCCTGGAGAATGGACCTAGCAAAGCCTGACATAGACCCGGAGAAGTAACCTAGCTTATAGTGCTATGTAAAAGTATGTAGAGAGGGCCTGGAGAATGGACCTAGCAAAGCCTGACATAGACCCGGAGAAGTAATCTAGCTTATAGTGCTATGTAAAAGTATGTAGAGAGGGCCTGGAGAATGGACCTAGCAAAGCCTGACATAGACCTGGAGAAGTAATCTAGCTTATAGTGCTATGTAAAAGTATGTAGAGAGGGCCAAGTTGCTGCTTCTAAAATACTTTAAGTTCAACCCTTTCCAAAAAGCCATAAATGAAGCCAAAGCCTTGATACAATGTGCCTTGGCCCTCCCTGGAATAATTTTGCTGTGGTGGGAACAAAAGGTAATATCCTGAGATTACCATTTGCAAATAGTCTGTTACAGCATAGATTGCCTCTTCTTACCATTACAAGAAATTGAAAGATTTTGTTCAGTCAAGATATTACCCGAGTTGTCTGTGAATATTCAAGGCATGAAGTATCCTTTCTTCCTCAATTTGGAGATTAGGAAAGAACACAGGGAGATGGCTAGTCTGGCTTAAACTGAACCTGGATACTACTTTAGGAATAAAATAAGGATTAGTTCTCAAAGAAACCTTGTCTCCGTGGAAAATGAGATAAGGTTGATGCTGAACACCATAAAAGCTTGCTACTCAGATATTCTTCTTGCAGAGGTCACAGCAACCTCAAGTCAGCTGCTTAACTAGTTCAAATGGAGCAAGTCTTAGCATCTCCAACACAAAGTTAAGATCCCAAGGAGGAGTCACCAGTTTTCTTGGAGGTCTTAAGCAAAACCCCTTTCAAAAACATTTTAACATGAAAATGGTTGGAAGAAGGATCCATGAGCAGATATGCTGAAATGTCTGAGAAATGAACATTGATATAGAGTAAGGCAAGCTGTTGGAAAGTAATTCATACAAATACAGCAAAACCAGATAAATACTAGTCTTGAATGGGTGCTGGTTATGTTGTTGACACCAACTAGAAACTTTTCCATTTGCTAATATATGATTTTCTGATAGCAAGTTTTCTTTTCTCCATTAGTACCTACAGCACATCCTCAGTAAATAATTGCCTAAAGGTTATCAAGACTCTATTATCAAGGCAGTCAGTTGAAGTTGAATGTGGTGGAGGTGCATCAACCACCCCTGCTTTTGTGAGATTAGATCCATTCTGTGAAGAAATGTGTACTAATTTCCCCTGGCTATTTCCAAAAGAAGGGAGAACCACAGTTGCCTGGGCCAGAAACATAATGATCTTGGGGGATTCCTTCTGAACCTTCAGAAGTACACTGGATCTCAGTGGAAAGGGTGGAAAAGCATACAGAGAAATCCCTGCCCAAGAGAGAAAAAAAGCATCTGTTTTCCAGGCCTTCTTGCATAGAATCCTGAAGCAGAATTTTGCCAGCTGTTTGTTCCAAGAAGAGGCAAAAAAGTCTTCCTGAGGAATTCGCCACAGATGGATCAAATTTTCAAAGACCACTCTATTCTGGATTCCATTTATAAGGGTCTGCCTTTTTCCTGCTCAGCTTGCTTGCCACACAATTTTGCTCTGACAGAATATAGGAAGGCTGTAGAGTGTGATTATGCTGTAAAGCTATAGCTCATGCTAACGTGGCTAGTCTTCACAGAGAATAAGACCTGGTTACTCCTTGCTTGTTTATGTACCACATCACTGTGGTAATGTCCTTAATAACCTGAAGTGGTCCTGGGGGCCAATATTGATTCAAAGAGTCGAGTCCCTCAATAAGGGCAAGCATCTGTTTTACATTTATGTGCTTCTGTCTCCATTGTTGTCCCAGATACCTTGCACTTTTATCCCCCTTGACACCTCTCCCCAAGCAAAGTCTGAGGTGTCTTGTAGTGATTATAGGAGGGGAGACCCGGATTCAGAGATATTTGATGTCTCCATCAAGTGCTTTCTCTTCTCACAAATCCCAGAACTGGAATCTGAAAAGATAATGGGTGTCAGTGCAGTGGGAAAAAAAAAGCCTTCAGATGTCACTGTGTCTCTCTCATGTGGAGTCTTGCCAAAGGTATCATGACAATCAGATGCCATGAGACCCAGAATCCCCAGGTATTCCCTTGCAGTGACCAAAGTCTAAGTGGAAAACACAAGGACTAGATCTAAATATAGATCTATTTTTCCTGTGGAGGAAAAGCTGTTTGAACTGAGATGACCAGCAGACACCCCCGGAACACAGTCCTGCTTGATGGAGTCAAATAATGGAGAAAGACACTATGTGAACATATTTGGAGCAGTGGATAGTCCAAAGGACAAGGCAGAGAACTGATAATGTGATCTACACAGATAAAACCTTAAGAATTATCAGAAGTCTGGATGGATAGGAATGTGATAGCATCTTTTAAATGTAAGGTTACTAAAAAACTCAAATCAGGAAGAAGGAATGTGTATTGAAAGGACTTTGACTTGGGCACTTTCATAAACTGGCTTAGGAAAGAAAGATCTACAACTGGTCTCAAGGCTTTTTCTTTCTTTTGCACCAGAAACTTTCTTGAATAACCCCCGTGGATGCATGTGTTATAGGACAGCAAGAGACAAAGGGGTTTGGTCTGGTGGATATTGAATAATTCCCTAAAAAGGAGTGTTTCTTCTCTCTAACATCTGTAGCCCTGCTGAATCAGTCTTAGAGCCCATTTGTCTGAAACAATATGTTGCTAAAGAGAGAAAAGGAGATTCAGACTTTCTGGAAGGTATAAGAGACAACCAGGGCAGGAGGAGGGGAACAAAGTTCTCCTGAATAATCATTCGGACGTATCTGACCATCCTTTGTTTTGATGATTCCTTTGTTTTTTATGAACCTCCTTGCCTCGTTTTTTTTTTTGTTTTTTTTTTAAGTCTGCTTATGAGCATTTTGCTGAGACTGTTATATTTCTTGCCAAAACTGAACAAGTGGGCAGAAAAAACTCTTGGAAAACTTAAAGATGGAGGATTGAAAAATCTAAGAGATTCCCTGTACCAGCTTACTCTTATCATATTTTTGATAACCTCTGCATCAGAGGGACCAAAAACTAAATCTCTAACCAAAGGTAAATTTAAAATCTCATTTTTTATATCCTCTGGGAGGTTTTGAGAATGCAGCCAGATAAACTTTAACACAGCATCAGTGGCAACAGCCATGGATCTAATATCTACAGAGTCAAACATACTTTTAAAGAATGTGTGCTGGCCTCAGAAATAGAATAAATTAAGCCACACAAAGCAGATGTTTCCTCACAGGAAGAAACTGCAGATAAAACACTAACCATACTTTTACAATTAGTCAGAATATACTTTAGCATGCAAGCCTGACAATTCAAAATTCTAAAAATTAAAGTTGCAGAAGCATACATTTCCCCAAAACTTATTTTACAATCCTTATCAGAAGGGGAAGGATTAGAATTCATGAAATGCTTGGCAGCAGCTGGATTAACTAAAGCTATAGCTGCTAGGTCAGGTATGTGAAGACTGAGGAACTTTGCATTTTCTATCTGCTTTCTTAAGTGCAGCAGTCTAGTTACTGGGGAACCCACAAGCTGTGAAACACATCCCCCAATACTGGCAAAACTGAGTGGGTGTGATGAGGATCTGGGAATTCTAGTTGGAACAGCTCATAATATTTTCTGAGGGAGTGAGAAACATCAGTGTCCTCCGACTAAAAACACTGGCACATTCACAAAATGATCTCAGAGAAGGAGGATCATTGACAGGGAGATTGAGATAACGTGCTCTCCCCTCTGAGTCTGAATAACAATTCTGAGGAGAAAAACCTATATCTGTCCTATCACATTCCTCCTCAGATTCAATTTCGAGTCTCCTGAGGGAGAGAGAAATCTTTTTCTCTTACCAGAAAAGTCCCTGTTAAGAAGGATCAATAGCTCATACAAGACCCTGAGCCAGACTTAACCTACTCCTGTCCATTTAAATTGGGTCAGAAGATATGTTTAGTTTTCTGTTTCTTTTTGACAGAAAAATTAGGGCAAACAGGATTTTTAATGGCAAAAGCAGCTGCATCATAGATGGACACAGCATTCAGGTTAAGCAGTGATGACTTCCCTGCCCCTTCTCCCAAAACAGACAAATGTGTCTTTCCCTTGCCCATTAAGGGGACCCCAATAGCCACAGGGATGTGGTTAATCCCCAGTCCAAAGTGGCTGAATGGGCAATACCAGAGGGATCTTGGGAAAAGGATGAGTGGTCTAAGATACCAGCTTTGGTCATAGCAAAGTTCCTCACTGCAGCTGCGGCAAATTACTATTGCACTGTAGTAGCAAAGGCTGTTTAGTTAACATTTCCTTTTTGTGGGTAGAAAGAGGACTGACTGTGGGATTGGCAGTTGTCTCCATTGTCAGGCCAAAACTAGTGCCTCTTTCCAAGTCCAAACTAAGTAGCATAAACTTGTAAAATATAATAGTAAATCTGAGAGATGATTTAAGACAGTATCCCCAATAATAATACAGTAACAATCACTCTAATACAGAGTATTTAACTGTTAATGACTTTTTTAAATTGCCAGACCCAAAAAGCAATTTAAACAGTTAGAAACAAAATTTAGAATGCGTAAATCAACGTTTAAACTACCAAACAGAAAAGTGCACTCCTATTTGAAAGTACAGCCAAGTCATGTGACAGTAAAAAACACATACAAATAGCTTAAAAGTATTTTCCCACAGTAAATATAAACATTAAAAATAATATGTATCCCTTGAGTTGTTGGAAACCTGCAAAGGTTTACCTAAAAGTGCCTTATACTTAGTAACCCTCCCTCTATACACTTCATTCAAAATATTCTGAACAAAATCCGTAGGGTATCCCCTATCCACAAACATTTCTTTCAAATTATCAAACTCTCTTGTAAGTTCCTTCTTATCAGAAGTCATCTTCGCTATTCTACCTGCTTGTCCCTTAACCAAACTTTTTTTCTGGAATATGGGGTGGTTACTAGTAGAATGCAAGTAACTATTACACCAAGTGTTTTTTCTGTAAATCCTGGATTTAAAACCTTTATTTGTATAAAATATAGTAGTATCCAAATAGTTAATGTTTTCTTTTCCCCAATGCAAGATAAATACCAAAAAGCATGTGTAGTGGAGTTTAATGGTTTTACAGGGCCCTTTACTGACATTATTAGTGCAAATTGGAGTATGTTCAAAGTTAATAAGGAATTACATGAAGTAGTAGGAGATGAGCCCATATTTTCATATAGGACTAGTAAAAACTTGAAAAGTGAATTTGAACAGGTGGAAGTTAGGAACATTAAGAACAAACAAGGTACCACCTCCTGTGGAAGATGTAGATATTGTCCATATATAATAAAGGAATGCATTCTGCATTTACAAAATGGGTTAAACAGCACTATAGTTTTTTGTAAAGGTAACTGTAGCACAAGGATGTTAGTGTACTTGGCTGTGTGTGGGGAATGCACAGCATTTTATATAGGGAAAACGGAGAGGGCCCTGAAAGATAGGATATACGAGCACCTACATGATATAAAGTCTAAAAAAGTGACAAGTGCCTTATATAAACACACTTTGAATTGTATCTCCCCTAGCAGTTTTAAATTTGGAATTATAGATATTGTAAAAACAAATTCCAGGAGAGGAGACACAAGGAATATTTTATTGAATAGAGAGCTTAGATGGCTGCTCAGGTTAAAACCTAGTACACATCCAGGATTAAATGAATACATTTCAATTAAACCTATTATTGTTGAAAGCCTCACAAATTTAACAAATCTAACAAAATTAATTAAAATTATTAGCATGTATATATTCAACCTAGAGAAGGTCTTAGGAAAGGGTTAACCCAAATGCTGGTTTTCAGCAGTGAATATCTTTTATTGATTGTTAATTAATCAATTTAATTTTAATTGTCTAAGTGATCTTAATTTGTTAATTAATTGTTTGTGATATATAAAGGAGTTGATTTTTAAAGATGGCATCTGATGAAGTCTTGTGCTCAAGACGAAAGGGCTAATTTTTGCCTGTTTGTGGATTAAATGTTTTTACTACACCATGGAAGACTGGACCTCTTACATATTTTTATCAGTAGAAAAGCTGCAGACTTCCCAAATCTTAAGGTTAAAACAAAGTATCACAAAGTCTTAAGGTTAAAAGAAAGTTTCATAAAGTGCAGTCTTGACAGAAAGAACACCTCAGTACACAGTCTTAAAGTCCTTTTATTGCTGGAGCAATTAAGCACTGCTTAGTGAACTGAGGAAAATAGTTGCAGACTCACAATTTATTGAACCAAAAGAACGAGTGTCCAAGGCAGGGACCCAATTGGTAGCAGACGGGCTGGTCAGGGGAGTCTACCTTTATTATGTTTCCCGTGATGTAATAGTGGGCCTGCCTTGGAATGCATGTGGGCGAGGTTAAAGTTAGAACAACCAAATCAGATTAATTTTTCATACATCCATATCTATTATGACTTACCACATCTTCCACCTCCCTATCCAAACAACTTTTGACGTGCATTTAACTTCATGCAACCTATGAGAGAAAAAAAGTATTTAACTGAATTTCCTTTATGTCTGACATTGAGTTGCACATCTATTTTCTTCTATAACTGTAGACCTAAGTTCTGAAAAATATATTCATTCCATGTATCAATGAGCTTGTTTTCTCCACTTCGTTCATTAATGCTTTAAGTAAAGTTTCAAAGGTAACCTTAACAGTATAATTTATTAAGTTCATCGATGCTGATATATCCTGTAATTTAAACCCCAAAGTTGAATTACTGGCCATATCATCATACCTGTTAATAGTGTCACTGGTTTGTGTGTTCATTCCTACCACCAGTCCTCCCTTCTGGTTTTGTTGTCTTTGCATCAGTCTTTGTCTTCACTTAGCTTCAGTCACAGCATCTTTTTTGCCTTTGTTTATCATATTTGCTTATGAAAGACTTTTCTTGCAGCTCAAAACTACGCTCTGTTGCAGGGACATGTTTTTAAAGCCAGCTGCTCCCAAGCTGATGTAAACACCATCCAATATCCAGCTTCTGATACATGTGGCAGCACCTCCTCAGTTATCTCTTCCAGCATGACCATAGAATACCACCTCAGATCTCTCATGAAAAGAGGACAAAGGCCTAGTGGGACTAATCCATTAAACAAAGACTAAAGAAATTAATTATATATTTTTCTATGGTGATCTATGTCTACCCTTTCAAGCAATGAAAGACCCAACCCTCTAGCTTTCTATTCCTTCACAAAAAAATGATTTCTCAAATAGCAGGATAAAGAAACTAAATTTTCATCAACAAATAAATAAGGTAATCTCTCCCCATATCTGGAAGAAATTTCCACTACATATCAAGCAGAGTAGCATCCTTGCTACCTTCAAGGTAAACACATTGTTGGATGGGAAGCCTCAAATTCTCCTCCAGTCTTATCTTGGCATTGCTCTCCTTGAGGTTGGGAAACTCGGATATGATTGCTAGCAAGGCTTGTAATTGTCTTCAGACTGATGGCCTAGCACTTCCCTATGAACTTATTCTGTCTTTGCCATTGTACTTTACAATATTTCAGCTTAACAGTGTGATACATACTCACCCATGAACCTTCTTTTCTCCTTTGACTGATACTGTATTGCATTTGCTCTCCTTAATTAACTTTTGCTCTGCTATGGATTTCTACTTGCTCTTCCATTTTCCATGGCTGCCCACTCTTAGAATAAAAATAGAGCAAATATTGCTTTTTACAAATCAGCACACACATTAAGGTCCTTTTCTGCAATGTGGCTTTTTCCCAGTCCACTGATCAATGTATCACCTCTGGGTTCCACCACAAGGGCCGATTTCTATACTTGGTATTGTATTTGTAGCAGTCAGGGAAAGATGCCATAATATAGGAGTTTAGGTAAGAGCAGAAATAAGTGATCTAAATGGCTACATTTGCTATGGGGTCACCATGGGGTGGAGTGCTTTTCATTTATTTTTTTTTTTTGCTAGATGGCGGGCCATAGAGAAATCCTTGAATACAGTAGGACTGAAGGACATTTTGGCAGAATTATTATGGAAAAAAGGATAGCACACCACTTTGATTTGAGAAATGATGAGGTAACTACAGGTATGGGGCTTACTGGTGCTATATCTGCAAGAAAATGCTCAGGTAGATTTGACATCCTAGCAGCGGAGTACATGATCTGGTCTAGAACATTAAAATTGATACTGTCCAGGAATTAAGGAGCATATTTATACCTTTTGGTGCATTTTGCCAATGTATAGCTTGTTGAATAAAAGCATCAGATCTAATAGTTAAAAAGTCTAATTTGTTTAGGTAGGTGTCAAGGTCTGTGGGAGACATGGATGAGGTTCTGTAGTTAGCAAGAATATGACAATTAGACTTGTTTATATGTATCACAATAAGAAGGAGTCCCATATTTTTATTCTGCTGGACTAGCTGCAAGTTGATGAGACTAAGAACAAATATGGACATACCCCTACCAGAAATACAACCACCCTAACCATGGGGTCTGATCACGCCATATGCATTACAACCTAGTAAAGAAGGAATGGTTTCACCACACTGGAAACAAGTTTTAGTAATTACAGAAGTGTATGTTTTCAAGGATCAGGAAAGTGCTAAAGGCAGGAATATTTTTCTGTTTAACCTTCTAGCTCTGAGCATTGTCACAATGAGATGGTTTTGATCAGGATTTGTTAGGTTGGTAGGTGTAGAAATCAGATGGTGCCTAAAAATAGACACTATAGGGGTAGAGAATATTTTAATCAATATGTGGAAACCCTGGATGTCGCTTGTTCCTCTCTAATACAAATAATAAGAAGGCTTGGGTTTTGTTCAGATGCATTAATATATACAAACACATCAGAATGGATAGCAGCATCTTTAAATATGAACAAACTAACAGACAGTGCTTACATACATACATGTTCAAATCTCAATAGCCAACTACAAAATGGCACTCAGTCTCGCACATGTTCAGTATTTATACTCTACTGCAAGCCCTTGGATAGCTTCCTAAAGGTATATACACACTCATTGATCTACACTGCGGGAAGATGAAGGCCATCTCTTTCAAAGCAGTGAGGGTTGTCTACCCTCTCCCTGTCTTCAATGTGTGCTCATCTTGGAGGTGAGAATATCTACCCTCTCCTTCCAAGCTGACCTACTTTGGATCTCTCTAGAATGACACTAGTTACTGAGCCAATTGTTGAAATACAGTAAGTTCTATTTTGTTTCTATTGTAGCATCATTCACTGTGATGGCAAGATACTGCTCAATAGCCAATAAACGTTGGAGAATCTTCACTAAGATAAACCAGTAACAAAAACGAGGACAACCACTTCCTTCTCAAGAAGCAGCAGATAACACAGATATTTAAAATCACAAAAATAATTTACTAAGACTTAGTTATGCACTTTCATCCTACAATCATAGGGACTTCATCAGAACCTCACTCATACTGCTCAAGACTAGTTTCTTTACAGCCTCAAAGTCATACATTAAAAGTTACCTCTTGAGAAAGACCTTCTAAAGTGGAACATCTAACATCATTCATTCCCATGTGGCAACAACCAGATTATATGCAGACTCACAAGGATCTTAGTGAGCCTGTGACATTACAAAGTCTTGCACCTAAGATACAAGCTTATTGTAATTCTATTGTCTTAATAAAGAACTAAGACACTTAAACCTTGACAATACGTTCATATCTCAGCAACTACACTCACAGCAAAACCTCCAGCTGATACCACACATACACCACCTCCTCCAGCTGCAAAAACAAAAGTCACCTAAGTGATATCCCAAACCCCTTAAGGCTACCTGAGCATGGTTACCAAAGTTACAAAGTCACTTGTTCATTAATATAATATGATCAAAAGCTACAAAGTCACTTGTTCTTTAATATAATATGATCAAAACAAACCACATTACATGATGACCAGCTGGAAGTCCCAAATATGATGCAGACACCATACAGTTTTATGTACTTGACCAAAGTACACAACTCACTTTGCACAAAACCCAGACATTCTTTGAGTTTTTATACTCCATATAACAGCAGTAAAAGATACCAATTTCTCCTGAAATCAAATAAAGTCCTTTAAGTCTTATTTTCCATATGGAGCAACAAAATGGCATTTGCTGAGAGGGAGGGAGAGAGAGAGAGAGAGAGAGAGAGAGAGTGAACTCTCAAGATGGCCCCCATGTAGCTGCTTCCTGCTAAAGCTCTGCTGGAAAAATTAAATTTAACGGGAAAGTCTAAAGATTTTACTAGACGACTGCTGTATTCTGAAGGAAACAAAATATCATTTGGATCTATCTATAGTAATTTGGATAGGTCTGGAACATCATAATAAACTTAAAACTTTTCATAGAGAATCAGACATGAAGAAAATTAGCTCAAGGACACTCCATGAAAATCTTCAAATTTAGACAAAATGGATTGTAAACTAGACTACTGTTTTAAACAATCTGAAATTATAAAATAATTAAGCAGAATTTTTGTTAAACTGTCTGGTGGTCACAAAAATTAGAAGATCTTGAAAAACATAGAAAACAGAAATAATTTAAGGATATGCAGTGTTTCCGAAAAATGTAAGGGAACAACATACGTTTCCTAACATGATGGCTTTCAAAAGTTCTCAACATACGGAAAGGACTGGTTTGGGTTAGAAAGAGCACTCAAGTCATTGGCATATCCTTCTAACAAACCAAGGGCTCCTCCTAGATCAATAATGGTGAAATTTATTTCCTATGTGGACAAGGAACTAATCCTGAAAGCATGGGCAGATCCACCTATAAAAACTAGTTACATTTCGCTTAAATGTACAAAGAAGGAAAACTGTACAGCAGTTGTATTACCTCAAAAGTCCAAGAAATTAATTGCAGTTTTCTTTTCTCTTGCTAAAACAAAAATATAAATGTTTTACTTATATTAGCTTGCGCAAAACTTAAATTGTATAAAGGAAATCATATATATGGTACTTTTAAGTCAGTCTTATTTCACTGTTTCAATACAGGTTTATAAAACTATATGCAAAAATATTAGAGCAGCATATTCTTACAATTGATAAGAGAATACTCAAAATAAATTATTTAAGTCACATATTAGAGACTTTGTCCTTAGATAATAGACATTAGATAACTACCAGAATAGGAACATTTTCTCTTTGAACAAATTGAATGTGCATATATACCAATGAAATGTATTTATTTTAAAAGAGAGACCAATTGGTATAATGGTTAAGGTCTTTGCCTCCTATGCTCAAGGTACCAGGCTCCATCCTGACCTTCAACCAGTTCCTGTTTAAGGATTGTATGTTCTCCTTTTATTTTTAGTGGGGTTCCTCCCACTTCCATAAACATGCCGGGTGTTTCTATCTCGAACTCTTCCAAGAATGGAGTTGTGGTCAGCAGCACAGACTAGATGATTCCCTATAGGGGAAGAGTTGTATAGATCAACTACATTGGGCATCTACTGTGGTGCATAGTATTGTCAAGACAGGAGAACATGGATTACAGACTGAGTGCCGTCACAGGGCTAACCACTCAACAGTGTAAAAACGTGACTTTAGGTGATTCAGTTGTGTTGCCAAATGTGCATGAATATTTCCTTGTGATAAGTGGATTGAAGATCCAACTAATGCCAGGGACCCATATCCCTATTGACCAATGAGTGCTCACCATAAAGCCCAGCAGCCCTAGATCAGTAAGCTACTGGCTAACTGGTGTCCAGGTACCCATCTTGCATTACCTGGGATAGCTCTGTTGAGCAAAAGTTGGATGTAAAGCCAATCAACCTATCAAACATGAACTAAGAATTGCTACACTCAATGTAAGTTTACTAACAGGATGGAGCTTGAAATTGGATGGCATGATATTAAGTAGGAGGCTGGACATCCTATGTATCCAAGAGACAAGATGGAAGGGCAGTGCAGCAAAGCCACTTGTCTTGGGATCCAGAGTCTAATACACAGGAGGAGGATAGGCTAGAAATGGTGTGGGAATTGTGGTGAGAAACAGGCTTCAGAAGGCAGTGAGGGATATCATCAGAATTAGTGACAGACTCGTGTCAATCAGACTCTAGTTTAATGATAGAGCAGTATTCATAATCTCAGCCTATGCCTCACAGCAGGGTTGTGACAGTGAGGAAAAGAATGTATTCAGACAGCAGTTGCAGGACCTACTAAAGCATGGTGTTAATACTGGGTGACATAAATGCACATGCTGGGACTCACAGAACAGGATATGAGGACTGCCTGGATCCATGTAGTGGGGCAACAGGAATAAAGGGGGAGATGCCATCCTATACTTGTGTCTGGAAAATGGCTTGATAGTAGCCAACACATGGTTCAGAAAGAGAGGCAGTCAGAAGATTACATACAATAGTCAACATGCAACTCTGGTATACTTCTTCCTATAAGGAAAGGGCAATTGGATAGAATCAGTGATTGTAAAGTCATCTCCAGTGAAAAGGTTAGCCCACAGCATAAACCACTAGTTGCCACAATCATCTGCAGGCACTGGTCAGAGAAGGCCCTAAAGTCAGAGACCAGACTGAAAACCTAGAAGCTGACTGGAGAGAAAGTACAGCCATTCAGAGAATTACTCAGGGCTCCAGCACTTCAAGAAAGAGAGGAAATATGTGGAGTTGAAGAATGGCAGTGCCTCAAAACAGCATGTGCAAAGACTACAGAAAAATGATGCTGCTGAGCTAGGTATGGAAATAAAATATGTAACGTAAGTAATGCTGATGGTGGATTAGCACCAGAATTACCCATTCTAAAGACTTAAACCTTACCTACGATATAAATAGAACCTGCTGGAGAGACAGGTATGTATCCTAGAAAATACCTCATCTATGGAACAGGCTCCCCATCCATATGAAGCAGAGCTCCTTCTTAACCAAATTCAAGTACAACTTGGACAATTGGATGGGGAAGAGGAAATTCATCTCTGGTTTGGAACCTATGTCTCTAATGGACATAGGCAACCTGTAAATGGTTCATCTCCCAGGCCCCTGCTTGTAAATGTTTCATTTCCCATACCCTGCTTACACTTATCAAGGGTATCAGAACTTGTCAGAAATTTGGGATGCATGGCTAGGCTTAAAAAGGCCCTTGTGGTTGTTAGACTAGTAAGCACCTATAAACCTATGAATGCGGAAGTCCAGAAAGTCATCAAAAGAAAGAAGTGCAACAAAAAGTGTGAGAGAGACAAGACAGACCAGGCTAGAAAGGAATACAGGTTGGCTAACAAAGGCTTAGAAAGGAGTTGCAATAGCAAACAGAGTATCAGAGGCACTTTACCAGCTTCTGGAAAGTGACTCACTAGATCTATCTATCCACAACCCCTTTTTCCCATTTTTGCACATGGGGTCAGGGCATACCTCTTAACTGTCCAGATTTTCACAGAATGTCCAAATTTTTGCCTCATATTTTTGGTCTGCTCCTCATAAAATTTGTGGTTTTCTGGCTAATCACTTGAATGATCTGAGGATTTAAGTCACTAAATAATGACACACACTTGAGTTTCAGACGTCAAATTCTTCAGAAAATGTGTGTTAATACAAACACTGTTACTCTAGCAACTAAGTTTATAAGAATATTTAAAATCTGTCCCTATTATTGGGCCTTTTTCCCCCCATTTTGTCAGGCTTTGTCCAGATTTCTTGCATTAAGAGGTTGGAAGGTATGGGTCAGGGTGTTACTTCAACACTGACAATCATCTAGAGTCAAGGTTCACACTGCCAGTTGGCTATCCCTGCAGAAGCTGTTCTTCTGTACCACACACTCACCTGCATGCACACATACACCTATGGACAATTTTTGTGGGTTGACTCCATCTACTGCATGTCTTTGGAATGTGGGAGGAAACACCCGGAGGAAACCCATGCAGACTTAGGGAGGACATGCAGACTCTGCACAGATGGCATCCCAGCCAAAAATCAAACTAGAAACCCTCTTGCTGTGAGGCAACAATGCTATCACCGCGTCACTGTGCTGCCCAAAGTGGCTCACTAGAAGGCACAAAGAAATTCTATCAGGATGCAAGGCAAAGACAAAGATAGACACCCTTCATAAGGGATGCAACAACACCACCAGTTCCATAGCAAAGGCAGATGGAAACAGTACTTCCAGCAGCTTCTGAATGAAGAAAACCCCGTAAAAGCTGTACTGCCACAGATAAAGGCTAAGATGAAAGAAGGGGAGGAGCCTACCATAGAAGAACAGCACTAAGGAAAATGAAGTCAAGGAGAGCAGCAGGCTCAGATGTGGTCAACAGCTATGATAAAGATGTTGGGTAAGATAGGTAAGAAATGGCTCCTGAGTGTACTCATAGCAGTGTTGAGAGAATGGTGTATCCCAGATGAGTGGAGAATAAGCATACTTAGTGCCAGTGTTCAAGAACAAACTGGACATCCACAGCTGTGAGCAGTATACAGGTATCAAACTGTTATTGCATTGTATGAAAATTCTAGGGAGGGTGATGGATAAAGAAATAAGCAGAGTAGTAGAAAGTAAGAGGGGAGATGAGCAATTCAGATTCAGATCAGGAAGCAATACAACTGACCCAGTATTTGAAGTGAGACAAGATACTTAAGAAGAAGCTAGGAATGAAGAGAGAGCCCAACTAAGCATTCCTAGTCTTGGAGAAAGCATATGACAAGGTCCCAAGAAAGCTGACATGGGCAGTCCTGTGGTGGTTCAAAGTCCAAGAACCATTGGTAGAATTAGTGCAAGCTATGCGCAAGAACCAACGACTAAAATATGAACAGTGTTAAGTCTCACAGAGGGATTCCCAGTGGGAGTGGGTGTACATCAGGGCTCAGCTCTGAGTCCACTGCTGTTCACACTGGTGATGGACAACATTAGCAAAAAGATTAGAAGGGACAGATCAACAAAGTTGCTGTATGCAGACAATGTGGCATTATAGGCAGACTGAGCAAGAGCTTCAGCAAAGGATAGGTGAATAGAATGCAAAACCAAAGGCACATGGGATGAAACTGAGTACAAATAACGCAATTTTAATGGCAGCAGATGGGTGAATCAGAAGAAGCTGAGAATTGAGGCAGAAGAGAAAACAGTGGAACAGGTTAACAACTTCTAGTATCTGGGAGAAGTAGTTGAGGAGCAAGAAGTCTGAATGAGGAGGTCAAAGTTGGAATCAGAGTAGCTGCAGTCAGCTGGCACAGAGTGTCAGTAGTTACATATGACAGAAGAATGCCCAAGAAGCTCTTCATTGTTCATAGGTTCATAGGTTGGTACTAGGCTATCGGCCCTAGGGCCTATGCAAGCCTAGCCATAACAATTAACTGGATATTTCTTCCTACAATATTTACTTCTCCAGGCCCCTGTCTAGCAAGGCGACTGACATGATCCCCGGGGTGAATTTCCTATCTCCCAATCATCAAGGTTCCTTTTGAAGAAGGCCAATGAGATGCTCTGCTTGATATGTATGGGCAGTCTCTTCCAGAGTATGGGGAGTCTCTGGGTCAGGAACCTATCCCTCCAGCATGTTTTGTTCATTGTGATGACAAGGTTTAGATCCCTGGAGCGTGTGGCTCTGAGGGATTGGGATTTCTTTAAGTGGAGCATGTCCAACAGCTCAGGGTTTGACATGGCCTTGTATGTTAAGCAGAGATCGCCTCTGAGTAGACAATATGCCACAGAGTATAGCTGGAGTTTTTTTAGATGGTCAGTATATGGCATCTGCTTTAGGCCTGTGATTCTTTTAGTGAGGTATTTCTGTGGCCTTTCCAGCTGTTGCAGATGTCTTGTGAGGTACATACCAAACGGGGCATTATACTCTATAATGGGTCTAATGAGGGATGAGTACAGTGGGACAATGACCTCCTTTTTTCTGGATGAACAGCCCTTAGTGATGAGGTGTGCCACATAGAAGGATTTCCTGACTGTTGTGGCAATGTGGTTATTGAAAGTGAGACCACTGTCCACCTGTGTTCCTAAGTCTCTCATCACACTTTCAATGTTTAGTGTCCTGCCACCTATGTGGTAATTCATGGGTACATGTTTTTTTTCAAAGGGGATAACTCTATTTCTTGGCATTAAGCTTGAGCCCATTGCTCTGGCACCAGGCATCTGTTTCTGTAAGGCCCTTTTGTAGAATATCCACATCATTTGGGGATTCAGTAATGGCTCCCAGTTTGCAGTCATCTGCAAACTTTGTTAGCCAGAGTCCCTTAGTGTTGGCCTGTACTTCAGAGAAGTAGATGCCAAACAAGAGTGGTCCCAGGACTGAACCCTGAGGTACTCCACTTGTCACTTGTCTGGAGCTGGATTTGGAGTCGGCTACTTTTACTGTGTCGGTTCTGTCAGTAAGCCAGTTAGCAACCCATCAAGTGACGTAGGGATTTATGCCTAGCTTAGTAAGTTTATCTATGATTCCAGAGTGGGGGATGGTGTCAAAGGCCTTGGCTAGGTCCAGATACGCTGTGTGGACTGCCTTACCCTCATCCACAGCTCTGGAGACTGATTCAAAGAAGTCAATCAGATTCAGGAGACAAGATCGGCCCTTCACAAACCCAAACTGGGTGGGATCCAGTGTCTGAAGGTTGCCAATGTCTTTGTTTATAAGTTCCATGATAATGCGTTCCATGCCCTTGCAAATCAGGCTTGTCAGACTGATGGGACGGTAGTTCCCGGGATCCAAGGTGGATCCTCCCTTGTGGAGCGGGATAACTGTAGCTGTGCGCCACTCAGTGGGCACGAAGCCTGAGGTGAGGCTATGATTAAACATGACACTTAGGTGAGGTGCCAGTTCATTTTGTAGTTCATGTAGTACACAGCCTGGGATGTCATCTGGTCCCATGGATGCTGTATTCTTAACTTTGGAGAGTGCGGTTTCTACCTGTGTGGCCATGATTATCGGAATTTGGCAATCTTTTGATATTGAGATGGGCCCTTTAGGGGGTGAGAGTGGGGTGGAGTTGGCACTAAATCGATCTGCCAGGATACTGGCAATATCCTTGGGATCAGTATATTTAATGCCATTCTGTTGTAACTCAGAGCAGATCTAAGCATTGCCATTTAGATTCTTGACATAACTATAGACTGCCTTGTGGTTGTCTTTGGAATCTTTGGCAATTTTATTTTCGTAACTAGTTTTTGAGGATTTTATGAGGGGTATCAGCTTCTTGCTGAGGCTGGTGAGGAAGTTTTTTGCATCCTGGGATTTTCCTCATTTTTGCAACAGTTTCTTCCTTCTGTTGTATAGTTTGTTTATAACAGGGGACCACCAAATTGGCTTCCTTTTTTTGGAGAAGAGCATCTTGGTTCGGTTTGGGATGGCACGATTCATGCACGAGTGGATGTGGCTCGTACAGTGCCTTAGTGTAGGATTCTGCAGTCGAACTTCCAGATCCCGTCTGCTTGGGTGTTGTGAAGTTTGTCACTTCTGACTTCAGTAGCTTGAAGTTGGCTTTGGAGAAGTTTTTTAAGGAGGTTTCCTTACTGGGGGGTGGGGGTGGGATGTGGATGTCAAGGGTGATTTGCTTATGGTCAGACCTGACCAATGAGGGGGTGACCACTGGTGTGGAGCATCTATCTCCCATGTTGGTAATGGCCAGGTCTAGGATATTGGAGCCCCCGGTGGGACAATGGATTAGTTGATCCAGGGGGTTGGAATTTATGAATTCCAGGAACCGTTGGGAAAAGGAGTTGGTACCTGAGTAGTTTTCCCAATTAATGGCAGGGTAGTTGAAATCACCCAGTATTAGGGTGTTTGGTTGTATCTTAATATTTTCCAGTATGTTTAGAAAGGTGTAGTGAGAATCTTGGGGCATGGTTGGGGATCTGTAGCAAGCTACAATTTGGATTGCAGTCTTACCTAGTGTTAGTTGCACCTGGAGAATTTCAGATGCATTGTGTTGGACAACTAGCCTGGAGGTGTGAATATCCTTGGTGAATATGGACACTCCTCCACTTTTAGTGTTTCGGTCCTGGTTTTTTGGCCGAAAAGTGTGGTAAGAATTGTAGCCTGGTATTGCAGGGGTACTCTCTGGAGCCTTGAACCAGGTCTCAGTTACTGCACAGATATCGATGTTCTCCATTTTTAGGAGTGCCACGAGAGAGTGCATTTTGAGGTTTAGACTTCTAGCACTGAGTAGCATTACCTTCAGATTTTGCCTGCTTCTATCTGTTACGGTGGTGGTTTTTGACTATTTTGTTGGATTGTGTGCACTTACAAAAACAGAAACACCAAACATCAAAATGGCGCTCATTTAAGCTAATTCAATATTCCACATGCTGGCATTCCAGTTCAGAATATATGCTGTTTGCTACATTACATTTCAGTATATACTAAGTATACAGTCAACAAGCATGAAAGATGTTCAGAGAACTTATTACACTATTATAAAGACGTGAGACTATAATATTAAAATGGAATGAATGTTTTCCTTTGAAGACAGACTGTATCCCTTTACCCAGGATTTTATATACAGTACAAACTGTGTCCCTCATGCTGAATAAAGAAAATGCTAAAGTAATTCTTGCACTCCTTTTGTCATTTCTGTGGTATCCAAACAAGATTAATTCTCTCAAATCATATAAGAACCTAAACAAACAGCATATGATTTCCAGGCATTGAATCATATGACATAATATCAATCTTAAGGTAACAATTCAGTCAACTCGATTTTTAAATTGAGAAATGGAAAAGATATGTTGTGTTAAAAAATTCACATTAGTTAAGTCATTAAATCTTATAAATAAAATGTTATGTTATCTCTCGTCCTTCAAATTCAGATTAACATTATCCTTACAATTTTTTAAATAGTTTATAGATATCCAACATTAAAAAAGTGAGTATGTTTTGTATTTCCCATAGTGTTTACTACATTTCATGGGAGATTCTGATGTAGAGGAAATGAGAAACTGAACAACAGCTGGATATTTACACAGGTTTGACTGTATTAAATAGGAACTCTGGCATAAGATTAAGACTATTTTAATGAGCTGCTTCCTGTAGTGCAGGTTTGATTCCCTCAGCCTCCATTTGTCTACTATGTGACTCAGAGCAAGTCATTTAATCAGGGAATGCTTCAGGTTGCCCCTGAAAAAGGGACATTTGTGTCAAGTGGGTTTACCTGGTTAACAAAAAGTTATTTTTTTGTTTTATAGTTTGACAGTATGACTGTTGTCTGCCAGTTTAGTCACAATTTTCATGATTTCCTGATGCATGGTGGCATTCATTTGAGGTATCAATCAGTAAGCAGCCTTCTATAAAAAGTCTGCCATGGTTGCTAGATTTTTTTTTTGGCTAATCCACATGTTCCATGGTTATGCAAGGTTGTTTTAAGTACTGCCACTACACACAAGATCTTCAGTAACTGCTTAGTTGTCTGTTGTACTTATAGCAAATAATTTATTGCTCTATTAAATAGGAAACCCAGATGAAGACAAGATGCATTACAAACAGTATTTGACTATTGCTAGTTTTACCTTTGTGCCTGTCGGGTTTATGCTTTATGCTTTATCTGTCATGTTGTAAGCAGGAGGATCCTAGTGTGGAGCTTTGTTTCTCCTGCACCACCATACTTGTGTGCTAAGCTAGACATAACCCTAACCCTACACATTATGTTACTAAAAACCCTTTCCAAAATAGTACCACTACCCAAGTCAAAAAATATGAACACTAAATCTATTCCCTTACCTAACCCTAACCTGCAAACACACTGAAGTAAAAATATTCACAAAACATAACAGCTGCAACAACTTTTCACCCCAATGCACATGCACACACACATTGGTATAACTCAAAAGGTTGAATACTCATTTGGTTAAAAGGTTTTTGACTGTGTAAAAAGAGTGACTGCTCATTTGTGTGAATTACGTATGGTAGAATTCAGTTTTATACACAGTGCAGGTAAGCATTAGTGAGCAAGAAAATGGATGTTTGAATGAAATTTGTGGCTGTGTCCTTGGATAATTCAGTCATATATATCAGCAGTTAAAATAATTGAAACATTCCCCATCATTTTCCTATTCCTTGCTTTACTCACATTTGCCTACCTGTTTATTACACAGTAGTAATTTACAGCATTATTGACATAACTCCTGTCTCTAGACAGATTCTTGACTAGCAGTTACCAGTGGCCCCTTTGTCAGCACTGCAGTTGACACAGAAATGACAGACTCCATTTCTGAAATCTGCAGTCATTTCTCTGATGACAGTACAATGGAAGTTAATTGGGAAGTAAACATCAGCAATAATAATGTGCTTTTTTTCCTTTCAATTTTTTCATCCATGATCTGATTCTTCTTGCTGACAATTGTTAGCTTTCCTTTTGCTATAAGGTTATAATCTGTATTTAAAAGCACAGCACATATTACAATTGTTTTGAAGTTATGGGGCTTTGGAATGCATCATCTGTATGATGCTTGAGTTTGTACTTCATTGTACTTACATATTTAATCGGTCTATGTACTTATTCATTTAGTTGTACATACATGACTTGGTCATCTAGAGACCCTTTTCTGCTTACATCTTCAAATACAAGAAAGACAAGCAAAGCACATACGGTTAAGATGGCTACAGAATAAGGCAAAACCATTCTAAATAAGCATATTTAGATATAATAACAAAATAAGAAAATTCAAATATATTTAACACAAATCTAGAGGGAAAAATCAAATTATAAACATCAAAAAGTCAGCAGTCACATGGATAAGACCAAGTCAAATGTTTTAAGTAACTGCATATTAATGGTACACCTTTTGCATTTGAGTGCAGGCCTCTATTCCATGTTGTATTATTCTGTTGTCATTTCTCTGTAACGCACAAGCGATAATACCTGACAGGTTGGGCATTGCTGGAGAAATAAAAGACCATGGAGAAATGTTGAGGGGCCTGCACAGAAGGTCTGTTACTTTCCCCATAATACTCATTCTGAAGGGCATTCATTTGTTTAGCTAAAGAGCTGTTAAATTGTTTCATATTTGATTTTTATTAGTATATACTTTTTTGTATCTTTGATGTAAAATCTTTCTTTTGCCTAATGTTTCAGAGATGCTGTAGCGTGTCTAATTATTCTTAGAGGAATTATTTTAGATACAAAATAAAAGTATTTAATGTCTACACTCATGCAGATGCACAGACAGACACTAGAACATATATACAGAAATATACACAAATGTGACCAGCAGTTACAACTACTTTGTTAACTGAATACACCTCAGATATCTCATTGTGATCAGATGAATGTAAAAAATTCATACAGTGCAAGGAATTACAATGCCTAATGCCTCTCAACTGCCCCTAATTTTGCTCTGTCACCCATACAATGTTTGATTCTCTGGTAAATCACTTAGAATTAGTGTCATTCAATAATGACAGTTAAACAAAAATGGCATAGAATTCCAAACACGAAACTTTAAAAACAACAATTCTGTGGACCAGAAGGAGGATCCCCTCAGATACAAATTGTAGTATAGCACTTTCATTCTATTTAATCAAGATAGAACGTCTTCAGAACATACAAAATCTAACAACCATATGGTTTAAAAATCATTTTAAATGGTCATGTGGTCTGTGTTAAACCAACGTATATTAAAACATTCAGGAAGGAAAGCACTAAACTGCAATTTGTGTCCAAGTGGTCTCCTCCTCCTGGTCCATAGATTTATTGATTGACTGTCATTGAAAAATTAAAAACAAGTTTCACGTCATATTGTTTTGACAATGCCCTGTTGATGGAAAGTGTCTTGCTGTGCAAAGAAGTTTAACAGGTATGCGCTGTCTGTCTCCCCTCACTCAGTCTCACACCACACACACAAACTGTATTACTTTTTTCTTTATATTTCCACTTCACTAAACATGACTTTAAACTTTGCAAGAAGAAAAATACTCCAAGCTACCATGACTGAGTAGTGTGAATAATATTTATTATCAAAAAATGGTGAGCACTTTCGTGGTAAAACAAACCACTTCTTCAGACCAAACATACAAATCTTAAACACAGTATATATAGTACAAAAGAACCTATCAAAATTCACATTTAGATCACATGTTAAGAACTTAGAAAACCGTATGAAAATAAGATGCTATAAAGCACCAATCAGTTAAAAAATCCATTCAAGCAACATACACTCAAATTTAAAAAAAAGCAATAGAAAAGAGAGGAAAAAACAAGGAAAAACCTCATTCTGAACAGAGAACAAAGCTCTGCACGTGACAGCCTCTCACTGGATAAAATGTGTAAATCAGCCTGTCTATTGGTCAAAATTGTCTAAATAAACTTGCACATTAGGGCTTCTAAATATGCAATATGTAAACAAGCAAATTTAACTGAAAATGAATGTATATATGCATACGTGTATGTGAAACCTCTACGCCCTTCAACATAGAGAACCTACTGGTATACCACAAGGCTCTAACCTTAGTGTCTTGCCCTTTAGCATCCTCACTAACACCATCTGTACATCAGTTCTCCCTAATACACAGTATATACTAGTATGCAGATGACTCCACACTCATTTGCACATCTAAAATTGCACACCTCTAAAAAAATACTCAGGAAGCTTTAACAGCCACTGAAACATGACTTTGTAACTCACATCTCATACTAACCCCCCCCCCAAAAAAACACTAACTACTACTTTTTCCCCAAAATCACTCTCTCGTGAAAAAAAAACATTTAAAGTTGTCTCTCTTGATAATAAAACCACTAAAGTCACTTCTCATTGCTAATTATTAGGGATGATATTGAACAATAATCTTAAATTTGACTTGCATATAAAAAACTGCATAAGAAAAACTCATCAAAAACTAGGAATGCTTTTCAGAACCAAAAACTCTCTCAGCAATTTTACTAAAACTATACTTGCCACTACTTTTCTCCTCCCCTAACTTCTTTATGGCACTCCCATCCTTACTAACCCACAGGTATCACAAAAATCAAAACTTGAACAATGCTAGAACAAAGCTGCTAAATTTGCAGCAAATACCCTTTTCAGAACCCACCACTGTATATTACTAAAAAGCCATAATTGGTTAAAACTACCTCATCAATTATACACAGCTTCTGACCACCTACAAAATTATCCAGCATCCATCTGCATATCAAGCACTAAATATTCTACACATCTATGTTCCCAGTCGGTGATTATAATTGAATGACCAAATACTCCTGTCTGTTCACAAACCTATGAAATTTGCTGGGCATCATCTGTACTCCTTACCTCTATCCGTCAAGTCAATGCCCTGCCTCCCATCTTTCAAAACCATTTTGAAAGACTTCCTAACCAAAAGCAGACTCTGTTCTTGCTCAACATCAAGATAAACTATATCCCTAAATGTGAACAAGTGCCTTACACTTCCTTTCTCTCCCTTCTTCACGCACTTACTTCTATAAATTTCCCTCCCCTGGCTTTCTCTCTAAACAAACCATAATCCTGCTTTTCTTCACACTTCATATTGCAGTTCCTGTTTGTATTATAATAATTGTTCTTTAAATTCTCTATAAACTGGTTAAAATTTCTCTAAATATTAAATCATGGTCATATAACTTGCATCTATTCTTAACAAATGTTTTCATATTATGTCTAAATTGGTATAATTATTTAAACTGTAGATGTTTTTGTATTTTTGAAGATTGTAAAATTGTTTTTAAAATGTTTTGCAATACTTCAGAGCTTTTCTGCTTTGGTCTGTGCTGAAAATGGGCTCCAACCATCTCAGACTTTCCCTATAATCAGATGTCATTAAATATATTCTGTTGGATAATCATAGGCTGATATTATAGTGCCAGATTCAATAAAGAATACATTAAGTGTACATGGAATGTATTCAAGAAAATTATCATCACATTTTTTGCGCTTTTCAGTCATTCAGAAAATTACAAAGTGTACATGTAGTCTACACTTTGTGGTAACGTTTATGAATCCCTGTCGATATTTAAAGCTGCAAGAATATCAGTAGGAAAACTAAAATTAGGAGGAAGAAGGTGTGGGTTATGTCTGTGTTGTCTGTTCACTCAGAATGGGATACACTAGTGTAGGCATTAATTGAATCCTGGGAATAGTTTATCATTAATTTTCTGCTGCAGCCACGGTATGTAAAATATTTTCTTATTAAGCAAGGTTAATGGCTTTTGGTCAGTAACCAACATGAATATTCCACCCCAGAAATACTAATGGAATATCTTTATTATAAAATATAAAAAAAAAAAAACAAAGTCACTGCATTTTTCTCAAATTTGTAATAGTTCATCTTAGCCATAGAAAGAGTTCCTTATATATACAAGACTCTTCCATACCTAGAAGGAATGGCGGTTCAGTCACTGTACTTGCATCATAGGTAGAGACATCACAAATTAGTGATATGTGATCTCTTGATAATAGTGCACAATTTTTTTTATCATGAGTCAGCAGTTCTTTATATATTCTGAAACCATTTTGTTCAGGTCATTTCCATTGACAACATACATCCTTTTAGTCATCTAAACAGTGCCAACATAAACTTTCTGTAATAATTAAAACAAGAAACACCGGTAACTCTTTCACACGTGCGCGCGCGCGCACACACATACACACACACACACACACTATAGATAGATAGATATATATATATATATATATATATATATATATATATATATATATATATATGTAAGTGACATGAGTGTCTTATAAATGGCTCTGACTTTTCACAGAAATGTGTATTGCTTTTCTGTCCATCACTCCCCCAAAGTATTTAGCCTGTGAATAACCAAACAGGCATTTTGATTTTTTTTTTCTTTCTGTCCATTTTCCTACATCTCTACAGTACTTTAAGTTACACAGGAGGTGTGAGCTGTCAAGTTTTTCAGCAGCCAGCACATCAGCCAGGTAGACAGCTACATTACAATTCTAGAATAAATTTTATATTGTTCTTTGAACAATCAGTGATACAGATCAGAACATGCAATGAATGATAGTCTGTTATACATAAACATCTTTGTGTAGTAATGGCTTAGATAATTTTTTTTAGAATTGCCATAAAATAGTACCTATTGAAAAGCAGGTGCTAAGCTGATTTTAGAAAGCCCTCCCCAGTCAGTAAAACCATCAACTCTTCCACCCTATGCAAATTACAAATGTGTTTGGTGCTTGGTTTGCAGCTTATTTCATAATTACATCTTCTTACAACAAGAACTAAAGCTGGTCATTTACTATATTTTGACTTCATCGGTCCAACAATACCTTCTTTTTAGGGGTTCACTACATAATCTCGAAATTTTGAAATATCAAATTTCAAAATCTTGAAACTATGTAGCCAAAACCCCTAAATACCGAAAGACCAGAAGTGCGAAATTCAAAATCCCAATGTTCAGAGATATTGAAGTAGCAGTTCTGTGTTGCTGTTTGTTGATGGATAAGTGGAAGTTCAGATAAGTATCTGTGTGTAAGTGTGTTGGTTAGGGGCTTTAGTGTGTGTCAGTGTGTGTTGTGACTGTGATGTGCATGTGTGAAGGACTGCAAAATGTGTGGGTGTGAGTTTCCCTTGTGTGTCTGTTTGTGTGATCTCGGAGTTAGTATACTTAAGTGTGGGGAGGGTGCAGCCCCCCCACATGGGGGGGTGCATGGGGGCTTGCCCCCCTGCTTATCTGTAGTGTAGGATATGTTTGATTGTGGGGGGAAGTTGTGTGTATGTGTATGTGTGTGCTGTATGTGTGTTGTACGTTCGGTATTTTGAATTTTGCACTTCTGGTCTTTTGACATTTAGGAGTTTCAGCTACATAGTCTCGAGATTTTGAAATTCGATATTTCAAAATTTCGAGATTGTGTAGTGAACCCCTTTTTAGGCCCTTTTCACTTTTTATCCACTCATTTTTTTCAGTGTATATGGCAACGGTCTAGCTTTGTAAAACTTGTGAACAACACCTTCATTCACCAGAATAGTGATCATCAGCATATACTGTATCCGCTTCTTTAAGAAACACTTAATTCTTCCACTAACTTTAAGCCCATGTTGCACACACTGAATCAAAACATTAATTTGTTTCCATTTTGTAAACTTCATTTTATTTCCAGTAGCTGCTGGACCATCTGTGGCTTATTGGTGTTCTTTAATCATCAAGTCACAGGGCATCCAGTTTAAATTATCCTGCTGGACTGGAGATCACCAGCCCTCCCCATATAGCTGGGTATGTTAACACTGAAGTGGATTCTGGGAAGTAAGCAGGGGAGCAGAGCCTCTGGTGCAATGTCATTCATGCAGCTCATAGGGTTTTGAGTTTCAGCCATAAGCACTCCCAGTGTGCTGATGGGCAGGTTGTGCACATGGACACAGAAGAGGATGCAGTCCCATGTCTGTGATGATGCACCCCCCCCCAGTGCTGTACCCATGCTATAACTTTCTAATGTGTCCCACCATCACCCTTTGCCTTCATTGGAGATCATGACAGATGCATGCCACACACTCCCACATCATCTGCCCTGAGAAAAGTAAGCAAATGTAAGCCTCTTCAATCCTCTCCTGCCTTTCATAGGCTGCTAATCATACATAAAACATCTGGGTTTCAGCCCTGTCTGCCACAGGGCTGATTAAACATGATTCTCCCACACAAAGTAAATCTATTACTTTTTACTGCAACTAAAAGTAAACACTCATTGTGCTTTGTCTAGCATACTTTAGTCATTATTTCATCTGAGAAACTCTCAAGTGAAATGGAAGATCCTCTCAGATATAATCGATAATGCTGTTTGTGTCTCTCCATATTCCTATATTATTCATAATAGACACATATTGCTTTTGTATCTAATTGCTTACCAAATGCAGTGATAAATCAGTTTCCAATATATTTTATTATTTCCATTTGAATTTGTTTATCAGGGTAGAACACAATGATAATTTTTTGACCATTTTCAGTCTTAGCCTGAGGAGTATGCTTGGTCCAAAATGAATAAGGTTCCTGGGGTTGTAGATGAGGCTATCAGGATGGTCTAGATCTGACAAATGATTGGTGCCAAAACAATGGCTTAAAGCTAAATTAAAAAAAACATAATCATATCATTTTGGAAGTCAAATACTGTCCCCCCAAAAAAATTACAATATTAATATCATACCCTTTAGAGTAGGCTCAGTGGTTAGAGATCTAGGTGCACAGATAGCAGTCTGAACTTTGACTCCCATGTGTCCGCAGTGGTGAGGAAATCCTTTTGTGTGGTACAGCTTATAAGTATGGTATCCAGATCCAAGGGAATTATAGTCCTGCTGTACGTGGTCCTCATTAGGCCAGTAATTGAGTACAGCGCACCATTTGGCATGTACTTGACTAGGCAGTTACAGCAGCTGGAGTGACCTCAGAGGTTCCTCACAAAGAAAATACAGGGTGTAAACAACATAAACTATGTGGATAGCCTAAAGGCCGTACCCTTTACTCGATCTCCTGCTTACTATTAAGGGGTGACCTATGCCTGACCTACATAACACTCACAAATCCAGACCTGATGGAGCTGCTACATGTCCACAAGTTAAACAGCATGAGTGTCACCCAATCCCAATCTAGGTGTGAAGCCCATGCCCTGGCCCAGCAATCAAGGAGCCTCAATCCTCACCACTAACACCAGTGAGGTGCATCTCATATAGGAGGAACGGATAATAAATACACACAGTAAACTGCAATTTCCCTTAAGAGCACACAGAGATCAAAGTCAGTCCGGGACTGGTCGCTCCCTTGCTCTTCAGGTCCCCAGTAAGACTCCCCACTGGCACAGCTATAGGGTCCAGATCTCAGCCTAGTGGGCAAGCTAAAACCTCCAGCACCCTCTCTGTCCAACCAGTGTTTCATGTCCCTGCCCAAGTAGCTGACACACACACACACACACTTCCACTTTGAGAAGAGTTTATATAACCACACAGACACTCCTGGGAAAGGCTGGCACAGGCTCTCCAGCTGTGCCCCTTTTACCTAGAATATATGGTAGAAATCACTGCCACCACCCAGCTAATATTTATCAGCTACTCAAAAGCCCTTAAAAGGGTGCCCAATTATTACTGTGCAATATTATTATCCAAATGGTAATTGCGACTGAACAACAAGGCTTATTTAGAGTGACTTGGACAGTAATCACTATATACATGCAATGTACTCTAGAGCTTAAATTACCTCTACACAAAACAGCCACAGTGGAAATGTTTAAAAATATTTAATAATAAATACTAAATACACAAGACAATACTTCTTACTACACAGTGCTAGTCAAGAGTTCAGAGATCACAGAGAAATACTTAAAATAATTCAGTAGTACAGTTCTGACATCACAAAAAAAACACTTGGTCTAATCTTTCTAGTTTCTAGCTATTTCTAAGAGAAAACATAAGTCTAAAATAAACTTACATATAGAGCAAGACAGTGCTGATGAGTTGAATGGTCAAGAGAAAAATGCTTAATGCTCTCTGATTCTCTCTGTTTTTTAAATCACATTCCTGGTTTACATTACATCATTTTTCACACTTCCCTGGGTTCCCAGGCTAACAGGCTACATTCTTTATTAAGCTCACTCCAGGTCAGGAAGCAAAGCCATTAAGGACATTTATGCATGCAAATTATGGCAATTAACTCTGGCCTTGAAACAGTAGCACAAATTCCTTCATCTAAACCGCCCGGAGCCATGTTTACATCAAAGGGTCACAACATGCTTTACTGTTGTTACATTTTTTTCAGTTCCACATGTAACACTATTTTTACCATTTAAGACAACAAGCCTGTGGTTTACATTAATATTTACAGATGACAGAATTATCACCAAAATTATATCTGGCTAGGCTGGCAGCCTTCAACTATATTCACCCAATCTTCATACTAGGTATCTAAACTTTATGATGCAAACAAAACATGCTGGGGAGATATGTGTCTCAAATTGCCCCTTCTTTGGAACAGGCTTCCTATTCACATTAAGCAGAGTTCTTCCCTGGCCCTCTTCAAATAATTTGGATCAAATGGATGGGGAATCACAAATTCATAACTGGTGTAGTGCCTATGTCCCTTATGGACAAAGGCAATCTGCAAGATAATAGCAATCTCCTATGAACCTATAAAACAAAAAATAGGTGCGTTCACTGAGTCCAACTCCAAAAAGCCAGTAGAAACTTGCAATTATATTTGCTATACATAAACTCTGGCTAAGTATCTTTCTGCTGTTAAACACAGTAGAAACAAAATAGGTGCTACTACTGAATCCCATAACAAAATGCCAGTAGAAACATAATATATATTTGTTAGACATTAACAGCAGAAAGACAACACTTGGCCAGTTTGTAACACAGTAGAAGCTTATTTGTAATTGTTTCTAGTACAAGGTTGAACCAGAATGGAATAAACCATTTCTGTTAAGAAATTAAAAAAATGCAATGTGCCTTGCTATAGAGGGAAACAGCTGGATGGTCAGGAGTTCACTTAGGTCATAGGGTACAGAAGTGACTTTGGAGAACAACAGAGATGAAGCGGAGGGCTAATCAGGTACTTTAAAGGAATGCAGTTACCCCCACCCCCCCACACACACAGATGGTACCAGTGAGGTGGAATGTTTATGTTTACAAATACAAGATCTTTGAATTCTAAGTACTTGATGTGAGTCATAGCATTTAATTTTATTGTTATGGGCTTTTTTGCCTTTCCAGTGAAATTTTACACTGCTAGAGTAAGATATGCTGAAGTTTTAATTTAGCTTCATCATCAGCTTTTTAAGGCCTGTGGGTAGGGGAGGGGATGTCTCTCCAGCAAATTCAACATTACAGTACAGAACTAACTGGTACAGAAATGAGGGAAAATTGTTCAGTTTGATTCTTGGAAACTGCCTTAAATAGCAATACCTTCAGTTAAAATCTTTGCACTTTTTCAAATGGAGGTGAAATTCAGCTGTTGAAGTTCCTTTGGTAGTGAGATTAACTTTTGCAGCAGCAATTGTCAGACATACTATGTATTCAGTACATGTAGAATGAAGCAGCTGGATAGAGAGGAGTTCACTTGGTCATGGGGTACCTCTATAACTGCTAACAGATAAGAGGTGTATAGTTTAATAGATATGTAAATTTATAAAAAGTAAAAAATATTAAGTCCGTGCTAGAAAAAGGTTAATTTTTGTAAAAGGTAATCTGTTGTGGAGATGACATGTAATATAACATTCTATTTCTGAGATGACATGACATGTAATATAACATTCTATTTCTAGTCATCCTGGAATCAAGATATTTTGTATTAGGTATGTTGACTGTAGTTTCAAGATATTTATTTAGCAGGCTATCTTAGCTAATATGCTTTATACAGGAGCGTCATCCCTGGGTTTCACTGCAGAATTTATTTCTATGTAAAAGTAACCCTGATAATGCCCTTTAAGCATTCTGCATCATCTAGATTTATTGGTCTTGTGTTTTATATTTTTGATGGTAGTGGTCCTACTATTAGAAGTCTGAATTAAAGAAATATGGCTGAACTCAAAGGACACATCAGATCCATATATTAAATTTTATGGATGGTGAGAATTTAAAATTCATATCAGGTTTTGTATTGAGCATACTTAACATGAATCACAACTCCAAAACAAGATGTCAGAGTATGAAAGAGATGATACAAAATGTCATAAAGATTTAGACATTTAGCATAATGTTTTTATAGCCTGGCCTGCTGAAACAATAGCTCTGTAAACACCTAGTGGAAGACATTAGCAAAGGATTATGGAAGCAGAATGGTGTCTTTCTGTTGTAGTTGGCTATATTTTCCCATTGGAATCAAGTGTACTTTGCAGTACTGAAGACAAACTGCTGTCAGAGATTTTGTATCAATTATTTTGGACTCATATCACATTACTTGCTTTGAACTCAAAAATCCATATCAAAACATGATGCTTGAGTTAATTTTGTACATTCTGTAATCTCCAAGTTTTGAAGTATGCTTTAATGATATCTTTGCACAACACAGTCTTCTAATTAAAGCAGAAAAGCTGAACATGTTGTCATCTAAACATTTGAAAAGTCTATCATTCAAGCAAGGATTAATGTTATAATACGTGTTGCATATGCATTTGAGGCAGAACAGCAGCTAAAGCATTTTGTTCAGATATATTATAAGTTAATTGCATCTTAGAAAGTCTCAGTTTAGTTTACAGTTAACAGAACTAACGATAATTTATGAGCACTTTTATTTAAACTAGGATTAAAACTTAACACCGCAGTTTTTCAGTGTATTATTGCTTCCATACTTTAGTGAACATTTATTCCCCAGCTTTGCCCTTTGTTTTTTTCTTATGAAATCAAGAATACAACTGTGTTGATTTGTTGAGGATGTATATATATGAAGCTTAAGTATAAAGAGGTCAGTGTGATGAAGTATGTTCTAAGAAAGTACTTACTACATACATTTTTATGTAGTTGTACAATTACGACATTATTTGAATAACACTGACCTCTTTTGCTGCATTAAAAGTAGGCAGCTATTAAAGTGGTAGCTATGTTTGCCATATAAAAAACTGATTTGTTCTGGAATTGTGATTTTGTTAAGCAGCAAAAAAAATTGTAAGAATATGATTGTAATTTAAAGGGCAAGCATACTCAGTGACTTTTAGTGTTGGTCTTCATGAGTGTGATGTCACATTAGCAGTGAAACCTATTTTATATATATATATATATATATATATATATATATATATATATATATATATATATGGGTCCATGTCATATGGTCGACTGTTCATTTGACTGAAAGTTCATTTGGTCGACAGTTCATTTGATCAACAAGCATTTGCCCCCTTCCCCAATGTTGTGCGACCCTGGAGTTGATATATATAGTTAGGGGTGGGGACAGCCCCACATTGGGGTGTGGGGAAGCCCCCACCTATAATTCTTGTCGATCAAATGAACTGTCGACCAAATGAACTTTCAGTCAAATGAACAGTCGACCATATGACATGGACCCATATATATATATATATATATATATATATATATATATATATATATATATATATACATATATATATATATTAATGTGTGACAGAACTTAGGGAAATTATAGATAATCATTTGTTATAGGCTGAAGAATCTAAAGGAGTTATTAACTTTATTTTCTGGATTGACATCCTTTATAGAATTTAATAGGAACTTTTCAAGAGGTATGGATACGTATGTGCAATCTAACTAGTTTATTGTTTCTAGGAAACTACAGACATGAACATATATTCAATATTTGTAAGCAATCATGCAATGTGACGTGCTGCCCATTAACCAAATCTTACCACACTCTACTCCTTTCTGACCATTAGTTTATTGGCTAATCTTCTAAAATGGAATACAAAAGAAACAAACTATGAAAAACTTAAACCACAGGTTTAAAGCAAAATGGAAACTTCCCCGCTAAGACCTATAGTGGATGGGAGAAACTCTATCACTTACGCAAGTGCCAATGTTGTTGATAGTGTACTGAAGAAATATGCTATGACAGAATACCAAATTTGTAAGGACTCGTGGTCATTCTTAGAAAAAAATAAACTTATTAGAATTTAATGAAGAATATAAGTTCCTCAAAGTGGATGTCAAAGATTTATATGCATCTATTTCCCATTCTTTAGGTATAGAATGGGTATCAACTATGATCAGGAGAAAAGGTGCACCCACTGGAGAAATAAGTTTAGTAGAGCCTCACTAATAATTTCATCTTATTTAAGCAAGTATACTATCTACAGAAAACAGGAGTGGCCATGGGTTCACCATGTAGGGCAAGTTTTGCCAGCCTGGTAATGGCCTATTGAGAACATGAATATACATGAATATATTTTTGGTAATAAACAAATAGCAGACCAGATTTTTTTTTTTACATGTTACCTGGATGATATTTTTATGATCATTAAAGGTGATGCTATAGCAGCAGCAGAACTGGTCAACTACTTAAACAATACGACCAAATTTTTTGCAATTCACCTTTAATTTTCAAAACCAGGTGATTTCTTATTTAGAAGTTGATCTTAGTAAAAAAGAAGGAGAGAAAATTTATTGCAAAAATTTTTAGGAAAAAGAACATATTCAAATACATTATTGCACTACTCAAGTCCTCACCCTCACTACCAGAAAATATCAGTAGTGAAGGGCCAACTTGTGAGAGCTGTGAGGGTGATATATACTAATTTGAAATAAATGTTCCTGAAGTGAGCTTATCCAGCTACACTGTTGGATGATTTAATAGAAGAAATCAAAATAAAAAGGACTAATGGTTTTTACAAACCCATTTTGAATGGAGAATCAACATATGAGTGTATACAAGGTGGGGGAACAATAGATAATTTGGTTGTGGAAACAAATACCAACTACACTATTGGGTTTGTTATTACCTTTAACTTGGAAGCTCCTTATATTAGAAGAATTCTAAATAAGAACTGGGGGTTATTAATGGAAGATAGAGAAGTATTAGAAAAAGTAGGGGTGAGACCAAAAATTATTTATAGAAGAGGTATGAATTTGAAAAAGTTATTGGAGAGTACCAAAACATTGAAGTGTAAAAACCTTGGAATGTTTAAGTGTGGAAGCTGTTCGTACTGCAAGTACATGGAAAAAAGACACAGTGTAGAGATTAATGGTAGAATTTTGAAGAACAATAACAAATATAATTGTAATTCTAAAATGGTAGTATATCTTGCAAAATGCCAATAATGTTCCTTGTTCTATATCGGAAAAACAGAACATAAATTGAAAGAACAAATTTACGAACACTTACACAATATCAGTAGGAACAAAGTAGAGAATGCACTAGCTAAACATGTAAATATAAATCCTAACCACACTTTTAAATTTCAAGTGATAGACCAAGTTTGATCTGACCAGAGGGGAGGACCCATAATAGTAATTTTGGAACAGTTGGAACTGTTATGGCAAGTGAGATTGAATGCATACACCTTCTCTGGTCTCGATATGTGCTCTATACACTGTCTGTTAAAATTAAAAAACCTTAAGAGGTAAAATGCAGGTATTGTATGGATGTTTTAAAGTAATTAAGTATGTTTATAAATATTTGCTATAGGATATAATTTTATTGCACTTTATTATTCATTATTTTTTTATTGCTTTCATAAGAGTGTTCTTAAAAAGAAATCTTGTTATGGTCACATGACAGAATAAGGAGGGGTATTTAAAAGGGAAGTTTGTATGAGTATTCATCTGAAGAAGTTTGAGTGATACTACTGGACGAAAATTACTTCAAATAAATGCAATTTTGTTTTTAATGTGAAGTTTCAAATCAAACTAGTTCAGATTTCTATCATCAGAAAGCCTGCTGTCATCCTTGTCACTTGTGTCGTTGAACAAATATACTTATTTATCCTATTTGATTAGCAACTCTCCTTTCACAAACCTGTTGAATTCCAAATTCATGTGGTTATAGATCAATTTAGATTTTTATACAGAAATTCTCAACTTCTTGCTGTTGAATCGCAACGTGCCACAGCCATTAATGTGCTCCAACCCTGACTTAAACATGACCTGCCCATCATTGCTCTGACTTCTTCCAGCAATGCCAATTTACTGTAAAAGGCTGCAAATCAAATGCTGAGATTCCTACACTGTCTATTAAGTTTAAAATCACTGCCTCACTCTAAGCAAACTGGCTGCATGCTGCTAACAGGGCCACACCCCTCACATACTCACAAACATCTTAACCAAGGGTACCCTACTAAATAAACTGAAAATCAAAAATACTACCAAGTCCCTGTACAATTCCAACTCACTGCTTTTCTTAAGACATCCTTTCATGCTACCTGTGAATGATCCTTTGCCAGGCTTGCCTCTCTGTGCTTGAATTCAGTACTTGAAGACTTCAGGCAGGCAGACAATATTATATTTTTCAAGAAGCTACTCCTTTCTCCACCTACTTAATGAAAACAAATGTAATTGCTTCAGAGACACAGGCTAATATTCTTTATTCCAAGTACCCTTTCCCCATAAAATTCCTATGTCATCTCTATCAGTAAAGAAAACAGAAATAAACCAGAAATCTTGAGTCAGTTCTGGTATTCAACCTGTGACCCAGAGGGTGATAGGACTAAGTGACCCAGAGGGTGACATGACTAACAAGAAATGGTAGAAAGGATTAGTCCAACTAAAATCACTTTAGCTGGCAGATCTAGGAGACCCCTCTCTCTGATGATCTCCTTGAAGGAAGAATTAAGACACCTTGTTGAAGTTTCATGTAGTTTATTCAGTTAAGTAGATAGATGTATAAGTGTTCTTTCTCATGTCAGTAAAGATATACAGCGACTATTGCATGATAACTATAAGTCAATCAGAGGAGCTTAGAAAGGATTGGGAAGAGAGATTGGATAAGCAGTTCACAAAGAAACAATGGGAGGATATATGTATCTGTCCCAAATATGCAACAAAATCTAGAAGATTTAGGGTTTTTGCTTGGAAATGTTTACATAGATATTCTAAAACCCCAAGCAGACTACAGAGACATTTTCATCAAGCAGATGGCAAATGTTGGAGGTGCAAAGGGGAAGAATGAGGTAATCAGGAACATTTTGTGTGAGTGCAGTGAATTGACAGATTTTAAGGATTCCCTGCGGGATGCACTGTCGGAGATGCTGGGTGGGCAGACTAGTCTGATGAGGGAGATGATTTTTCTGAGCTATGATACAGAATCAGGATTGCCTAGACATGGTAAGGCCTTACTGTGTCTAATAATGGTGGCTTCCTAAAAGGCAATTACTGGAAAATGGAAATCAAACTCTAAACCAACTATAGTGGAAGTAGTGAATTGAGATCTTTAGAAAAGGGTAGAAGCAAACTACATAGGAAAAAATGGGAATTGTGGGAACAATACATACAAGGGAGGCGTGAGGTTTAAAAAGTGGTAGGACTTTAATGAGCTATGTAATGTTTGAGTGAGAAGATTGGGTAGATAACTGATATATAATGTTTGTAACTAGGATTGTGTGTTGTGGTTTGTTTTCATTTATATAAATGTATGGTTGCTTATGCAGTATGTGAATATTTAATAAAGATGTGTCTTGTTTAAACATCAGGAATTGAATAATTTATGTAATATCCCCGCGGTCGAGTGGCGTTCGAAAGACATGTGTAAATGGGCATGCCTTCGCTGAAGGTTGGGCATCGGGCTGGCAACTCAGCACCATAAAAATCTACTGCCAATCATTAGCGGACCGGAGATCTGCTGTGGCAACCCCTAAGTGGGAAAAGCCGAACAATGTAATATTGCTTAGGTTATATGATATAGCAATATATGTGAAGTATAATGTTATGTTAATATAGTTTGATTACTTTTATATGAATGTAAATTTGCCTATGTCACAAGTGATAATTCAATAAAGGTGTTTGAAAAAAAATAAAGATATACAGGAAAGGATAATACTATGGGTGGATGGAGGTGGGTGTTTGTATATGGTAATTTTGTTTTTTCTGTAGTTTGTGGTACAGATGCATTGTATTGTTATTATAGCAATAACCCATGCCTGGGTGTGGGTAATTCTGGATTTACCCAAGGTTGGTGTGGTTTGGTCATGAGGGTGAAGCCCGAGTGGCCAAACAAAGCCAACTGTGGGTAAATCCAGCATTACACACAAAGTGGTTATTGCTATTATACAATGACATTATTTAAGAAAAAAAATACTTTTCTTAAATAATGGCATTGTATAATGCCTCCTTGCTGTCCTTCTGCAGCTGTCTGGTATTCTGCGGCAGTTCTGATGTACTGCGCATGTGTATGCCTATGCAGTACATCAGAGCTGTGGGCAAAAGCAACAGAAAAAGCAAGATCTCCGTTGCTTTTTACAAACTGTTTCGCTTTGTTAAATGGGTTTAACATAGCGAGACAGCTTTAAAAAAAGGTATGGAGAATCTCCGTTGCTTTTTTTAAAGCTGTCTCTCTATGTTAAACTCATTTAACATAGAGAGACAGTGTGAAGCAATGGAGATCTTGTGTTCTCCATTGCTGTAAAAAAAGAGTTACAGTAATGGGAAAAAGTCCGGGCGATCGGACCTTTTTTCCATTTACAACGTGCACGCTGACCAATCAGCATGCACGTTTTTGAATATTAATAGGGGGTTGTTGTATAATGGCATATATTGCACTGTCAGGTTTTTTTTTACCTTTTTGTATTTATTATACCCCATTGTATAATGGATGTAAGCCTAATGCCACTAAAGGTTTGTCAGGTATACTGTTTCCTTTGTTTTCATCAGCTGTACTACCTAAATGCCACACATTTTTTTGCTGTATTATATTCAAGTTATCCTACAAGTTGTGCACTGTAACTTTTTTGTCCAATTATATAATCTTGCAATTTGTATTCTGTAATTTGACTAATTTTGTAATGTGTAAATTGCTGAATGGCTTGGGTCAAGGGTGAAATGGGTCTTCAGACCAGTTCACTTACCCAGTCAACAAATTTTAAATAAAATAGTATTTCTATTAGCACCTACACTGATAACTGAATCATTCCCATTTTTGGCTTTAACTGACTTAACCAGGCTTCCTAATACCAGTACCTGCTTCGCTTGCTTCACATTGTCCTTTTTGCTGTCCCAAAAGGGCAATTAAATCATAAGTCTCAATGTTTGTGGTATCTTTCTCCATACACTTTTGGAGTAACTGCATTTCTAAAAGATATGCAGTATTTTCACTTGTTCCTCATTGCATCTCTAACATTTGTGTTCACAATGTCAGTAGACTATTGTGATTTGAAGAAGGGGGGGGGGGTTGCATCCTATAGATCATAATTTGCATATTGCAAGTCCTCACAGCTGCTTCCTCAAACTATATATCACACCTCACTCTGTTCATTGTCAACCTTCAAAGCACCCTCTGAATTCTAACTTGCTCTTACCTTCAGAACCACTCTTTGCTTGAACTTCGAGTATCTCTGCTTCTCCTATCTGCTTCATTACCAATGGGGCATGTAACAATTTTTTGGGTTTTCCTCCATAAGATACTTACAGTTTGAAATGGCTGTCCTAATCCTAGTTATACTTCTATAAGTGGCCTTGGTTAACCTGAATTCTTAACTCTTGGGAACACAATTCCTAAGCATTTCCCACCTTTCCTTGCTTTTTTCACACAAGATTTCTTACCGTCCCCTATACAATTGAACTATCCTGACAGCTTAGTTTCTTTTGTTTGAAATCCTAATTGTCAAACTCTGCCAAGCTGTATTTTGTAATACATCCTTCATTTTCCCAGATCCTCTTGCACAAAAGTGGAAAGGTCCCCAACACTAGTATGACAGTATTGTTCACCATCTTTTCCTACTTGTTTCTCTCCTTGTGCTGCTCAACTAGCACTTTTGAGTGACTAGCTCTGTCTTCTCACGCTAGCTTTATAAGGCAACTCAGCATGTTGCTATTGCATAAAGGTACACGTCCGGTGGCTCCAAACTATCTTAAGATTACTTTGGGTGCATACAATGAGTAGAGTGCTATAGCTAGGCTGTTGTCACCATACTGCATGCCTATATCACATCTGTTTCTGGGCCTATACTAGCTCCCATTGAAGTCCAAAACTGTCTTGAGAGTGCAGCTATAAACATGTCATGCCCTGCTTGGCTTGGAATGTAGTATTGTCATGTTAGGGTTCTTAAGCAAGTCATGGATATTATCAACTTAAAAGTTTGTAAAACATGGTGGGTGACATAATATCCAGACACAAACTGGTTGCTAAAACAGTTATGAACACTAGCAATAGTTTTGTATTATAAAAGCAGTGTGACCTACAGGGCAGACAGATGGTCAGTAAGGCACATAAATTTGCCATTGGCCCTTATCTAACAGGCAATGTTGTGTAGCATAATTCTGTTCTGAAATATTGTGAAAGTATTTTGTATAATTTACATGGTGTGTACAATATTCAAAAGCAGCAGTGTGCTACCCACTTATGAAAGTAAGATCAGTGCATAGCCTTTTATATATAAAAAAGTTCTTACTTTACATCTTTGGAATTCATATTTTTCAGGAGGTATTGCAAATTGCAGCATGTTTTCAATGGCCTCCATGCACAAAACACTAACATTAAAATATTTTCTTGGTCTGAGTTCCCAATGAGTTGAAGTCACTGTGACATACTGGTGAGATCTTAACTCATAGTCTCTCAGGAAGCATCTTGTTTCCTGACATCAAGGAAAGCAGGAAGGAAGGGGATTAATTAGCCTCTTGCTCAGTGACTTAGAGCTCCTTGTGCTCCACTGTCTTGACCATTTGAGCCACTTGGCCAGCAAGGAACTAAGTGATGCCAATTGCATTTTCTGTAGCATCCTTTTGGCATGCTTCTGCCTGCAGTGCTCCCTTTATATGGAAGACATTACTTTAGTGGTGAATGATGTCACCAAAGTGGACCTGTTTTAGAGGCTGTCTTACTACTATTTAGTTAGTAAGCCATGTTATATCAAATGATTTTATCATACATATTTCCATACTAATGCCTGCATTTTTTTAGTTTTCTGTTTTAAGTTTATATCTTATTATACACTGCTTATTTTTTTTAATATTTTAGTTCTTACACTAAAACAGAATAATATATTTGAATTCAGAGGCGTTAAGGTCATATCACACTTAAAATGTTGGAAGCAATCTGCATATGCCTTGCTACTGTATGTATGGAGGTGGGTGTTTGTATATGGTAATTTTGTGGGTATAGACCTTGGATCAATTAACTCCCAGAAAAGCATATATGCCTTAGTTAGATGTCTTTGTTTCCCGAGTTAGTTGCATGGATCTTTTTTATTGGAAAAAAATAGCTTTTCAGTTATCTATACCTTCAATATACCTAACCCTAAAATGCACATTATACTCAGACATTTGACTGTAACTTATTTAATGAAATGACCTCCTCCCAACTGTCACTTACCACCAAGGGAGCCCACAGAATTTTTTGCAGGGGGGTGCAAACCCAGAGCCCCACCCACATAGCTCACCCCGCCCCCTGCCAACACAGCCCCGCCCAAGTCCACCCACCCCAAGCCCCGCCCACACAGCCATTCCAGTGTCCCATTACTTGGCTATTTCTCCCCATTTACTGTAGACACTGTTCAAATCTGTGTGCATACTGTGTTATGCTTTAGTTCTACAATGATTACAGGCAGTTGGATTTAATTTACAACTTTTATTTCAAACATTATAGCCCAAACACTGAGACATTTACTAAACCTAAACAAAGCAATAGTCTTACAATGAAAACAGACTTGGCATTAAAGCTTCTCTACTTTTGAAACTCACATTCAATGAAACGGCATTGAAACCCACATTCAAAGAAAATGCATCTGGCCAGTGGCAGGTTATTTACCTTTGAACTGTTTTCGAGCAATAGGCTCCTTGCACACCGTTAGGGCCATGCAAAAGTTATTTGATTTACCTGATTGTATTAATTATAATATATAATTGAATTATATCCCTTGTATTATACAGCAACACTTGTTTGAGTGTCGCTGCCGAAGTAAAAGTAATCTGAATAATTCCACATTAAAGATATCTGAAACTAATGAAGATGTTGTTGCTAGAAAACTGTATATTTCAGTATTTCATCTACAAATTCAGTGCCTGCTGCCATCAAAGTATAAATTGCCTATGTTAAATTAAAAAAATGGTAAGCTGGTATATTGCAATAGAAAATGGATGACAAGCTGAAAAACAGGTTCATAGTTATTAGGCATCTCATCCAAAGGAGGACATCCTGAGGACTGCAGCATACAAATGTATATGCTGTAGGAATAGAACCTCAAGCCTTTACATTAAGATGCAAGTATTCTACTTGTGGTGCTACTAACATAGCTTTAAAACTTTATACCACAATAGAGATACAATTTGCTAAACAAAATGGTTGCACATTGTAAATAGACTTGGCATGAGCAGCAGTGAACTTCGCTTCCCTTAAAACTCACAGTTCCTTGAAAATGCACTTGAAAATTCCACCTGCTAACTCTAACTTGGGCATTTCACTTTCTCTCTCTCTTACAAAGATACCACACCCCTCAAGGCCTCACCCTTAGTGCAAGAAATCTTGACAAAGCCTAAAATAAATAGGGACAGATTATAAATATGGCTCTCAGAAAATTGCAAGAGTAACATGATTTGTGTTAGTATGCATTTTTCTAAATGACATGACATCTAAAACTGAAATGTCTCATTATTTAGCAACTTCAATCCTTTTTAAGAGGAATATGGGGCAAAAATCTGGACAGCTGAGGGGTATGATACCCCACTCTTATACACACACCAAATAATTCTGGTCAGACTTGAATTAGTTCTGGGAAGGTTGCACTGAACGGCACCGTGCTTGATTTGAAGTGGGTGAAATCCTGGTAGCTAGTGATTGCAGCTCAGCAATGTGGAGCATTTTTAGCAGAGCATTGTTTCATCACTACCTATTGTGCTTGCACATAAGCTGTAGTTATTTCAAACATTTGCCTTTTTTTGATTACTACAGAGTACATTTACCCACCAGAGCTATTGTGTTTTGACTTAATTGTGGAGCTAGTTGTTGCAGGGCTTGGCTTTTAAGTAAGGTAGCAATGCTTATTTACCATATACCATTAAAGCCACCCAACTACAAGTGTACTAACACACAGACACTGCTATAAGATACTGGTCTCCAATAAAATGTAATGAGCTTCTGAAAATACTGTAATCCTGTCCTTTTATTACAAATACTGTCATATGCATTTCAATACCCAAGGCTTATACATTATCTAGCTATGTAAATATTCTCTGCATGGCAACAACGAAAAGGCTTTCAATGCTGGCAATTCTTTAACAATATGCTTACTAAAGCTTACTTGCATCTTACAATGTCCGACAAGCTTACTAAAGCTTACCTGCATCTTACAATCTCCAACAAGCTTACCTGATGTTCATTAAACCATGGCTACTTAAACAGAGCAACAGGACACTGTGATAGCATGCAGTTCCTGAATAATAAGAAGCATAAATCAACAGTATAAAAATCTGATAGAAAACCAGAACATTTTGCAAAATCAAGGACAGATGAAAAGCCACGGTCATATTTGTGATCTACCTTGGATTGGGGAATACTCTGCACACTTACTGCATAACTGCTTCTTTCCTTCCTTGGACACATCCCGAGCCACTACAATGGGGGCTGGGGTGCAATAAGTATGTCATAATTTGAAATGTCTCTGGCTGACAGTGATGGCTCTGACACTCCTACCTCTCAACTTCAGAGCAAGAAATCTGGACAAAGCCATACATAGAACTAGAAGTGGGACACAGGCCCAAAAATAAGGCCAATTTTTAAATATTGCTCTTATTAACTTAATAAAACAGGTAGATCTTGCATTAGTACAAATTTTCTGAAGGGTATAAAATCTGAAACTCAAACGTCTGCCATTATTTTCTAACGTCAATCTTTAATGACTTGCCACTAATTTGCCAGAAACCACAATTTTATGAAAAACAGACCAAAATGTGATGCAAAAATACCTGTCAAAAAGGGACACCTTTTTAATATTAACAGTTAACTTGAAGCAGCTAACAAAATAAGAGCATCCACATGCATTTCTGAAATAAAGGTAATCTATAACTGATCATTACAGTTATAATTGTAAACCCTCCACATTTTCTTCCAAAATTGCCATTTTGGAGGAGGGATTATTAGGGGAGACAACATTTTGAGCCAGAATTGGGGACAATTGAGATGTTTGGATATTCCTAATCTACAAAGTGATTTGCACGTACCTCTCAACCTCTTAATGCAGGAAATCTGAACAAGGCCAAATATATTGGGGAACATACAAACACTACTAAAAATTGCTCTTGTATAAACTTAGACAGTCTTGCATTAGCATGCATTTTTCTGAAGGTTATGACATCTGAAACTCAATGTCTTTCATTTAATGGCTTCATTCCTAAATGATTTGCTAGAAAACCACAAATGTTATGAGGAACAAACCAAAAATAAGCAGCAAATATCTATTAATTCTGCAAAGATATGGACAACTGAGAGGTATAGTTCAACCGGGGCTGTCTGAGTTTGCTACCCCCCCTCACAAAATCATGGTCAAATGGAGCCTCCCCCCCTGCAGCCATTCCAATGTCCCATTCCTTGGTTATTTTTCCCCATTTACCATAAACACTAATGTGCATACTGCTTTACTTCTGCGATGATTTAGGATTTCATTTGAAAGTTTTATTTTGCATTTTACAGCACAAACCCTAATACATATCTGTTAAAGCAATGCAGTCTCAATGAAAATAGACTAACATTAAAACTTCTCTGCCCTTAAAACTCACATGCATTGAAACAGCACTGAAACCCACTTTCAGAGAAAATACATTTGGCCAATTGCAAATATTAACTCTGGGCTGTCTTCAAAATCATAGGCCCCTCGAACATAACATACACATGCTCTTTGATACACCTTCCTGACTGTATTACATTATATTCCTTGTACAATACAGTACAGTTGTTAAAGGGCATTTTAAATTTATTGTTTTGAAAATTTTTCCAGTAAACAAAGAAACAAAAAGCATCCACCAATGACAAAATTGCCCAATTCAGAACATTTCCATCATAAAAAGTCTACTCAAGTCCACCAGTATCAGTAAAAAATATACACAATCTCTGTAGTAAAATCCACATTGAAGACATTTGTAACTAATAGAGGTTGCTGCTAGCAAACACTTTATATGTCATTGTTTAATCTACAAATAAAGTGCCCGTTACCCTTGAAGAATAAATTGCCTTTGTTGCAAGCAGTAAAAAAATGAAAAGCTAGTAATACCGAAATAGAGAATGGATAGCAAACTGTTAACAGGTTCATAGTTACTAGGTATCTTTGCCAAAAGGACTGCAGCATCCACCCCCTTTACAACACAATACAGCATCAGCAATGCATTTACCTACTGTGGGAGTAGAACCCACAGCCTTCAGCATCTAAAGCAAGTACACTATCTGTTGTGCTATTAACAATGCAAGCAGACTAAACATAAGCAGCACTAAACTTTTGCTCCCCTGCAGCTGGACTGTTAGCACAGACTTGATGATGTCAGCACACCCGCCCGCGACTGGACTGTTAGCACAGACTTCTTAAAGAAGAATGCACTATCTTCTTAAAGAAGAACGCACAAAAAAAAAAAAAAAACTTTTTTTGAAATGATCTAGTCAGCCGATTCCGGGGGGGTGCAAGTGCACCCCCTTGCACCTGCCTGCGGGCGCCCTTGCTTACCACCTAACTGATTAGTAACTTGCACTACTCCTTGGTCTTCCGACCAGGCAATGCTGTGGTGGTCTGACAACGTCAAGCCTCAGTTGTACAAACCACCCTCCAAGATGGGAAAAAATTTCATTAAAAGTTTACAGGTTAATCGAGACTCACTATTCAGGCCACCTCCCAATGTACATTGCCTCCCCACTTCAAATACACACTGAACCTTTTGATAAGAAGGCATCTCCAAATACGTTCATATTGCAGATCTGTTTCTGCAAAGGAGTTGCATTGTTACACAAACACAGAAAACAGTCACACCACAAAATCCTCCTGCAAATCAAATGTAGTACTGAAACTAGGACACGGCAGTATGCATTCCACTTTCTGAAGCCATACACCACAAAAGTGATTGACCAATAGGCATTACCTAAAAATTCAAGCATACAAGTGTGTGCTTTCTGTAATGAAAAGTGAATGATTTGGTGGTTATAGTCTACTGGGGATGACAGCTGAAAACTCTCACTCAGCAGTGCTGACTCCAGGTGACAGGTCATGTCAAAGTTCTTTTCATGCCAGCAGAAGTAGCAGTACCCTGCCTTAATCAATACATGAACAGCAGTTATTTTCATTGCCAAAACTGCTGCTGAAAAAATTACTAGTCAGTTCACTAATTCATTCTGTGCACTAGCTATTTAGAAAACTCATGATTAAAATTTCATAACAAATGTTTATTCTACTTAGATTTACAAGATTCATAATTATGTGGTGGGCTGTTTATAGCTGGGCAGTATTTTCTTAATTTCTTTTGACTCAAGAAGTTTTAGTGATTCTGCTGACCTGAAAGACATTCTGTAAAGGACATTTGCTACACCAACTGCCACAGAAAAAAAACACGAGGGAAATTAATGTACTTAAGTGGATACAAAAGTATGCACAGTGCCTTAATCCACCCTCCTGCCTATGTTGAATAAAATAATGATAAAATGAGAGAAAAGGTGTCTGAGAAGAAATACTGCTTAGTTTTCCTTGCATGCAGACATTTTACAGAATACATCTAAACAGAAAATGTGTTAGATTAAATACTTCAACCCTGATACAGTCCTTAGTTCAGCGAATACGAATAAAGGCCATTGTTATTTAACCGTTACAGCTCGTGCAGAATTTATAAGTTATCCAAAATATGAATAGATGCATATTTGTATCCACTAATTAGAAATAGTTTAAAACTTTGTGATGTACAGTAAACCAGTATTTCATACATCTATTAGCTATCTTGCAAAATCACTCACAAAGATAAAACCTACCTACCCATTACCCTGACTGTGCATGTCTTTGACATCATACCTTTTATTTACTGAAAAAAATATTCTGTAATAATAGGTTTAAGGAACATTTAGTTATCTAGGCATTTAACTTAAAATAAAACAATGGCAAATATGACAGGATTTTTTTTGGAAAGAAAGATTTTATATATAACTTCACTGAACATTAGTTTTGTAACAAACATTGCAATAACAAATACATGTACATGTACAAACCTCATGCAGATATACATTGAACCAAACCATGGTCTAGCCCTGAGACACCCTTATTCTAAGTGCCCATTCTGAATAACACGTATGGCCTCGGTCTAACCAAATGTTGATATTTCCAAGTTAACTATTACTTCCATTACTTGTCTATTAAAATCAAACATGAGAAAAAATATAAAAAAAAATGCCATCCTGGATTCTATTAGACAACACAGTGAGTGAGCAGCGACTATGGATAACATCTCCCCATCCCCACGAGCAGTGACTATGGATAACATCCCTCCACCCCCACATATGCTTATGTTAAACTGTGGAAGAAATTTAGCAGTCGCATTATTATTCTTACCCTCTTAGTTTAGCATTGTGGGGCTCAGACAAACATAAAACCCTTACAAGCATTGTGTCTTACATCTTAAATACTTCTTAAATATAGAAAAAAAATAAAACATTGTATTAAAGGAACAAGGAAAATAAAGCTATTTGCAGTATTTATAATGTGTATTCAGTAATGGTTGCTGATTGTATAGTACCCATAACAATGTTATCTATCTTTGCAAGTCAAGTTCTACTACTGTCATTTAGCCCATTTTTGTATGAATTTCTGTTTGATTTCTCTTTAGTAACTTTTCTTTTACCCCCTCCCCAGCAAATGTCACCTCGTATCATGGGACTTTCCACTCTCTTCCTTTCCTTTTCCTTGTAATTGTCTTCTTAGCCATCAACGTAATTATCCACACTAATTCTTGTGTTCTCCACTCTTGGCCTTATTTCTCTGTGATGCCTAAAAACTTGTAATCTGTCCTAGCATTTTTGTATAACTTCCCTGCCAGTCTTGTTCTCGCCCCAATTCCATCTTCAACAGCACCCAAAATGTAAATCATGTCATGGGTGACACGGTGAGTAACATTGTTTATTTCACAGAAAGAGGTTCCCCTGTTTTTCTTGGGTTGGTTGTCTTCTGTGGAAAGTTTGCATGTTCTTCTGGTGTTTCCATTTCTTTTTTCAAGTACTCTATTTTTCTTCCATATCTCAGACATGTGGCAGGTGGATTAGCAACTTGTGTGTGTGTGTGTGTGTGTGTGTGTGTGTGTGTGTGTGTGTGTGTGTGTGTGTGTGTGTGTGTGTGTGTGTATGTGCATGCGTGTAATACAGAAGAAAAACCTGTATAACATTAGCTATTCCTGTGGTTGCTGTATGATTCAAATAGGCCTTGACAGAGTGGTCATAACTATCCATCCACAACTCCTTTTATACAAAAATAAGTTTTTACAAAAAGTGCACATTGTGACATTCCTGGTAATGCTCTTGCAGAAGACATTTCAAAGTAGAAAAACTAACCCCTCATTCATGCTTAGCAGATGCTCTCTAACTTACAAAAATGCAGCTTAGAAGATTTAAGTTAGTGTAATTGGAAATAAGGTTTCAGGGGAGGGACAGCCTAAACATAACCACGACTTCTCAACCTTCTAAATCTTGAATTTGGACTTTTCAGTAAAAAATGAGAGATTGCAACTCTACTTAGAGGGTAATATGCAACTTTAAGACAGGTATAGGAGAATACAGTTTCTCTTACTGCTCATAACAGTGGGGAAAACAGCAGCAAAAAGTTAATAATCCATCCAGCTTTGACAATTAGTCATCAGTCCAAAGATCCAACATTAGTCTGCTCCCATGTTTTCTTAGTCTAAGCCACCATTATAGTCTTTAATGTCCACAGGCTGTGTTGGAAATTTACAGTGGTAGGCGTATACAGCACTGGTAGTAGTATATGTACAATGGCTGTTCTGCTCCTGTGTAAATATGTGATTTATTCATTTGTTTATTTACTTATACATTTTAATAGGAACATCCATTAGAGAAGTCCCATTTGTATAACTTTATTAAGCAAGGAGGAGATATGGATAAAGTAATCATTAAAAACAAAACTGGGGTAAGGAGGAAAAATACATAATTGTTGCTGTAGATGGACCCTTGCATGCATTACAAAGGAGAATGCCAAGACAGCATTTCTTTGAACACTTTGTGAAAAGTGATACGTAATAATACTAATCCGACAAGCAGTGAATGCTGAACCAGTTTAATAACACAGATCAGCTGGAGGAAAGAAGAGGAAATATAAGTGGAACAGAGAATGGCAACAGATCAGCATAGAATAAGTATCAGGTAAATGTGAACAGAAGTACGATGGAGAGCAACATGGATGGGGAAAAGATTTAAATAATGCCACAGCTGGCAATGTAAGATTAACTGGCAAACAGATTACACAAGCAGTTGTGCATCATGTCCTACACTCTTTCCATTTCCAGACGTCAACCTGTGCCCACATGACTGTGATACAAACAAACCCGTTTTCTCCATCTAGTTACTTTCATGTTACTCGTGCTGGGGATCATTGTTTTATTGATTATGATGATTAGCTAGAATCTGCAGAGTGCCCTGAGTCAGCCATGATATCATCTGAGCTGGTCTTGATGCAACGTTGTAATCTGTATTATATTGACTCTAGTGTACCCCTCTGTTGGTTACTCTTATTGAGACTTGATCCACTTTGTTACTGGACCTTATACATTCCTAGCCCTAATGCACATGTAGAGATGATACCTTGAGATAAAGTTGTATCAGAGAAAGTAGTCTTAAAAGGAGAACGTGTAATTAATTAATGGAACGGATGGGATTGTGGATACGCGTTCAATGGTCCTATACCTCCCCCTAGTAGTGAAAGGCATTGAAATCAGTGTGTACAGCACTATTTAAATCAGAGATATTTATATTCATTCATTCATTGACTTTTGTTATCCTAGGGCAAAGGCTGATGTCCTCCCCAGTGTTATTCAGAGAAAACATTCCCATTATGTGTACAACTTTATCCAGAGGAGAAATGATGTTAAATGTGGGTTCACTGACTCATAAAGATTAGCTGTGGGGTGAAGCACCAAACATGTAGTGTTACTCTTTACTGGTACCTATCGCATAGAAAGGAAGATTAGAACCCATGTTCAGACTGAAAAGGAATGCTCACAGTGTAAGTAGATGCCCAGTGATGAGATGACATTGTTATATATTTGCTACCCCCCCAAAAAAAAAAAGTCGAAACTTGCCATAACTGACTGGCATAAATGGGAATTAATACCTTAAATGATTTTTAGTTCTAGGGGCAACACGAAGGGTATGCCCAACTTCCTTATTTCTGTGCGTGTTTTCTTCCCTGCAGCTATATTTTCTGCATTGATACACAACTTGATTCTTTCTACCTGCAGCATTTCTAACTGTTCATCTTCACTATGTACCCTGTTAGGCTTGCATAAGTTACTTTGTCTTAAGCAATTAGCCTGATTGGATCCTGCATCAGATTGCCTGTTACTAGTAGAATGCTATCCCAGAAAAATCTATACAGCAAGATGTTTCCAGGTATGAACTTTTTACCTCCTATTAGCTATAAAACAATTTTTTTCTGCATTAAACAGTACAAAAACGTATTGCTCCATCTTAGTAAGAGCTGACAATGATAACTGAGAGAACTTCTCACACATGAAAGACGAGACAATTCAAATCTGTAGACTGCACAGAATGAGTTGGACACTTACTTTTTCTTTAAAAAAAAGTAACTTTTATAGTCACTCTTCACAAATGAGAGCCATAATACCCCAGTTTGTGTGACTAGAATAAACAACCAATAGGAAAGTGCATGACGATAAACTGTCATACTATATGGGCTCAGTGTGCTTTATTAAACCTTTAGCTGAACGAAATCATAAGCAACACACTTCAGCAGGCCATTCCTAATGAAAAAACGCTGATAAAACAGTGTTAACAACGTTAAGTGTGTTGGAGTAGTACTCCACACAAGATCAACATTATTGAAGTAAATGTGTATATAAATGGAAGGTTCTGACCATATTGGTTACTAACAAAGAGCATATAAAGATTGGCAAAAGGCGGGGAGAAGTGGACTTAAATAGTTACAGTTGCTGTTGAAGTGTTGAAGACTTAAACTGTGATCCATAGAACAGGGAAACTAAATGTTGAAAATACAAAGTCCGAGTTTGTGGTACCACCTCATAATATGTTTACTTTGAGGTACAGTACTCTGGAAGTTTATATAATAGCAGAGGTGTGTGTGTTTGGTGTGTTTGGGGGGGGTGAAGCCATTTGTAAAAATGCTTACTGGCAATACAGCAAGTTTCAGAATTTGCTGTATGTCCTTGGCACAGCACTTATATCTGTGAGACTCATAATTACTGGTGTCATAATTTCAGCAGGGATCTGAATGGCTGGGTGGTGCAGACACATGAAACAGTAGTGATGGCCTGTGACTGTGAATTCAGAGCTAGACTAATAATATGGAAAACCAACCAAAGTCTGGAGATTACTTCCACTGAACATGCAGCTCAGATGAGTTTCAAGATATGAACAGAAATAACACAAAAAATTCAGAATGCTCTAAAAACCTAACAGTCTTAACATGTTTCATAGGAGGTTACTAGGCTATTGACCTGGAGGTCATTTCAAGCCTAGCAGTTTCATCTCAAGATAATACCATTGCTACTCTAGTCAATACGCAGGATTGTATTTATTAATGACTGCCCATGTCCAGGAGGGTTGTGGGTGCTATCCCCTGTATTAATTTATGGTGCCCCATTCACTTGTCAAGGATACTTTTGAACAGTGTCATAGAGGTGCTCTGCTTCACATGAATTGGCAGCCTATTCCAGACATATCCCATATCAACTTGTAGTGATTCGTGTATATTATTGAGATATGACCCTGCAATTTTCTTATCCAGTAGGCCGACTGAAACCATCAACAATGTATGCCACTTCTGCAGATGAGGCCATCAAAGAAATATCAAAAGAAAAACTGTGGGGTCAATAGTGAGCACATGAGGCTTGTCTGGGATGATTGAATGGATAAAGATAATGCCTGCTACATGGAATAAGCTATATCCATCATATCCAAAGAGGGTAAAGACATTTTGTTGCTTTCATCTTACAGAAGATCTCACTTCACGTCACAAGGAATATTATAGTTTTAGTACATTACTGTAGTTACAAGTTTGGCCTCTAACTTGAATATGGACTTTTATTCTTAATGGCAGATCAGAACATTATTTGTTATGTAAAGATCAGTTTTAAATGTTCTGCCTGTTGTGCAGTTATGTATGAAGAATGACAATGTATATTTCAGTTTGCTGAAGATACTGAGCTAGAAGTGGTTAGAGGTGGTACCAGCTTCTCAGGCTACAGCTCTGAGACTGTTTGTGCTTTAAAATGTATAGCTTGGTTAGATGATGTAGTTACATCAATAAAATTAATGCCTGGGAAGTATTGTACAAGAGTTAAATGTCTTGTAACATGTCGGATCAGCTTCTTTCCTGGCAGAAATCTAGTCATGTTTTATTTTAGGACTCTGCAAACTAATTCAGCAGAGAAGGGCTTCTAAAAACTATTGTATGCCTCAAAACAAAAATCAATATAAAAATATTACAGTTTATCAAATAAAAGTCAGAGACCATAGGCAAAACACAGGACTTCAATTATTTAACAAACTCCTGGGTTTTAGTTCTTTTAAAAAAGAAATAAACTTTCACTTTTACCTGCATCTTCAGTTAAAAAACACCATGATAGCATTTCAGAAAATTAATATAAAGATTTCAAACAGCATGTAAAGTACTAATATTAGACGCAGAACAGCTGAACCAGTATTTGTCTGTTCACACACTTACTCCGTTACTTGTCTGGAATCTGAAATAACATACTTAGAACAATAGCTATATATATATATATATTTTGTGTGTGTGTGTGTGTGTGTGTGTGTGTGTGTGTGTGTGTGTGTGTGTGTGTGTGTGTGTGTGTGTGTGTGTTTATAAGAGTGATTTATCAAGATTCCTTATGAATACATGTTACTAAAACACTTAACTTATAAAAGCACATAGACTAAACCTAGAATAACACACATTCTCATGTCCTCAAGCTGCTCAATTTATGAGCAAATGTGACAAAGCAATTGCCCATCAAATTTCTGACTTGGGGGGGGGGGGGCAAGCTATTCTCCAAATGTTGTTGTTACTCTTATGTCACTGCTGCTTACAGAAAGAGTAATCACTGAAAGTCAGTGCCCACAGTGCACTGACCTTGGATGAGGTAGAGCTTGCTGAGAAGTGAAAAGCTAAATCTCGCTCTCTGAAGAAGTGAGTAGTCACAGTCTGAGTAAATGTTAACTTAACCAGCATGTAACAAGCTTAATCACTAATAAGTTGGTGCTGCACGGGGCATAATGCTGGAATACTGTACTGTGTCACTTGAGCCTGTTGTACAGGCACTCCTGTTATACTGTACTGAATATGCTGTGCCAGCTGTCTTTAATATTGTGCTGTAGGTCAAGGTGCATAGGAGAGGAGAGATTGAGGTTTCTGCAAAGTATTAAAAAAATAATATAGGGCAGTGTGTTGTACTGTTTTGCACTTTTTTGTACTGTCTCTTTATATATCCTACAGCTCCTCCTCCCTTCTAAATCGATCAAGGGCCTCAAATTTCAAGATACCACATGCTGTATACCACCAGATGTTACTAGACCAAACATGATACCTCACTCTGCCCCATCTCTTACCATTCTTCTAGCATTAGGCACTATAAGGCACTGTACAAACTTCCATGTTTACTGATGATCATTTGCTATTACAACAGAGTCATCTCTGAGAGGTACAAAACTGTTTTACAACTGGAGGCCAATCTTTCATACAAATTGTTGTAAGTACTCTTACTAATGCTACACCCACACAACATAAAACACAAAATCCTATGCTGAAGTAATAAATCACTTCTAAAATCACAACAACCTCCTAAGTGTGGCACTCTAAACACTTTCATTGTAGATAAACCTCAGTAATGCACTAAAACTCTTAAACCGTTTCCATACAGCATATATTTCTTCTACCACCATCACAGACCAGAGTTACCAGAGTGGTTTGCCAAGCCCTGTATACTACAAGAACAATCCTTTGTAATGCACTTGGTATAGGTGTTTCCATGGTGTAGCACATTGATGCACCACTTACAAGACTGAGCAAAAATACACTATAGTCAGCTGCATCTTAGGTGCTAGAATTTCTCATATCACTAAGGAGCTTAACTCCATTCGCCCTAAGTATGAATATGATGAGGTCATTCATTAAGTGGGTGTGAATGACTTATGATGCAGCCCTTTAGTCTTCATGACAGAGACCTGAAGGAGCTCTCTGACTGTATGTAAATTAGTCTTGAGCCATATCCAACATCACCAGTAATGATGTCACAAGTTTTTTCTTACTGGCTAAGACATTTTCTATGCCTATACTGTCTTTTTCAGGCAATGTCAGTTTACCAAGACAACCTGCCTACTAGTAAATACAAATTCAGATATAGCAAATTTTGGTGTTTCACTGCTCAGTGCTGGGACCCTAAGGAAAATACCTTCCCTCAAGATCTTCCAGATTTGAGAAAATGTGAATATTTGCATTATCACTGACACCCTACCATATTTGACTGCTTCCCACTTGTTTAGGCCTGCACATCTAGATAGCAGCAATGCTGGGGGTAGTGTCTGCCTTTGTCCAAAATGCTACTTGTTCAGAACTCGTTGTAAGCATTAAATAAGCTGCAAATTACTACAGCACTCAACTTTCCTCACTTGTCTAGAGGAAAGCAGTTTTTAGTATTTAATAAATAAGCTCCTATCCAGGCATGTCTAAGGGTCAGCTCCCGGTGACTTCTCCTGTCTTCTTGATGAATCTGGGCATCTTGGGGCAATGCAGCAATTGCCTCATGTACACAGACAACCCTCTCCTCCTACCACCCAACACTACAACCTGTGAGAGATGCACTTATATAGCCAAACTGGAAGCAAAGCTCTCTTCACCCAAGACTGGATTAGACAGTCAAGAGGAGAAGGTAAACACTTGCACCACACCACACTCATCACATATTCCCTCAAAACCTACACCACCAAAAAAGACACATAGAAACACAAAACACACACCTACATTCGCAGAGGCCCTCAATAAAAACCTGCCCAAGCATCAGGGATGTCCAAAGCAGAAACGCAAGCAAACTCCACCCCCCCAACACAGCCCAAATGACACACAGCCCACAAACTCAGTGTGCCACTCAACTACAGCCCATAAAGCATAACAACGTACCCAACACTCTAGTCATAGGTGACTCTATAGTCAGGCACACTGATGTTCCACTCACCAGGCTAAACAAGGAGAAAGTTACTGTCAGCTGCCTGTCAGGTGCCAGGATCCGCCACATAACGCACGCACTCAGGTCACTCCACAACAAGTACAAATATGACACTGTCATTGTCCATGTTGGTGTGAATGACCTGAGACATACCTCCCTGGACTACATGAAAAGAGACATGGAGAAGCTCTCTGATCTTGTAGCCCAGGCAGGTATGACCCTAGCCCTGAGTAGCATCCTGCCATCACCCAGAATGATACCACAGTACAAGGACAAAATGATTGACTTCAACAATTGGCTAAGCTTCTGGTGTCATTCTAAGGGGATCCAGTATTTGTCTGCCTGGGACGACATGATCGACAGACCATAATGCTTTGCCAGAGATGGCCTGCACCTGTCGCCCTTGGGATTCCGGATACTGGCTAAGGCTCTTGCCACCCCTATAGTGCCTTTTTAGGCAAGGTTCAAATGACAAATTCACCACCGTAACAGGTACAAGCAAGCAAAATCTGAGGGTAATGCTACTTAATGCTAGAAGTCTAAACCTCAAAATGCACTCACTTTAGGCACTCCTTAAAATGGAGACCATCGACATCTGTGCAGTGACAGAGACCTGGTTCAAAGCTCCAGAGAGCACCCCTGCATTACCAGGCTATAATTCATACCACACCTTTCAGCCACCTAACCTGGAATGAAGCACTAAAGGTGGAGGCGTGTCCATATTCATTAAGGATATCCACACCTCCAGGCTAGTTGCACAGCATAATGCATCCGAGATTATCCAAGTGCAACTAACTCTAGGCAAGACCGCAATCCAAATTGTAGCTTGCTATAGACCCCCCACCATGCCTCAGGATTCCCATTCATCATTTCTTGATACACTGGAAAGTATTAGGGTACAACCCAACTCCCTAATAATGGGCAATTTCAAATACCCCACTATTAACTGGGAAAACTACTCATGTACCAACTCTTTTGTTCAACGTTTTCTGGAATTCATAAATTCCAACGCCTTGGATCAACTTATTCACACCCCCACCAGGGGCAGCAATATCCTAGACCTGGTCATTACCAACATGGGCAACCAGTGTTCCACACCAGAGGTCAATTCCTCGTTGGTCAGATCTGACCACAAGCTAATCACCCTAGACATCCACATCCCGCCCCCACCACCAATTAGGGAAACCACCGTTAAAAACTTCTCCAAAGCCAACTTCACACTTCTTAAGACAGAAGTGGCAAACTTCATGACATGCATGCAGACAGACAGTTGAGGTACGACGGCTGAATCCTATACAAATGCACTTTATAAGCACTTACACGAGTGCATGGATCATGCTATCCCTAATAGAACCAAGATGCTATCCTCCAAAAAAAGGAAGCCAATCTGGTGGTCCTTTACCATAAACAAACTCTACAACATGAGAAAGAAACTGTTGCAAAAAAGAATAAAATCCCATGACTGAAGGAACTCCCTGGTCAACATCAGTAAGAAGCTGAGATCCAGCATAAAATCCTCCTCCAAAGCTAGTTAGAAACAAAATTGCCACTGACTCTAAAGACAACCACAAAGCATTCTATAGCTATGTCAAGAATCTCAATGGCAACACTCAGATCTGCTCTGAGTTACAGCACAATGGCACTACATATACAGAACCAACTGATATTGCCAACATCCTGGCAGATAGGTTCAGTGCTAACTTTACCCCCCCCCCTCACCCCCTAGAGGGCATCTCTATACCGGAAGAATGCAAAGTTCCTGTAATCACGGCTGCACAGGTAAAAACACACTCTCCAAAGCCAAGAACACAGCATCCATGGGACCTGACAATATCCCAGGCTGCATTCTACATGAACTACAGAATGAACTGGCACCCTACCTAAGTACCATGTTCAGTCATAGCCTCACCTCAGGCTTTGTGCCCATTGAATGGCACACCATGATGGTTACCCCACTCCACAAAGGGAGAGCCACAATGGACTCCAGGAACTATCGCCCCATTAGCCTGATGAGCCTGGTCTGCAAGGCCATGGAATGTATCATAATGAAACTCATAAACAAAGACATTGGTAATCTCCAAACTCTGGACCCTACCCAGTTCGGATTTGTAAAAGGCAGATCATGTCTCCTAAACCTGATTGATTTCTTTGAAGTAGTCACCAAAGCCATAGATGAGGGTAAGGCGGTTCACACAGCTTATCTAGATCTCGCCAAGGCTTTCGACACCATCCCCCACTCTGGAATTATAGATAAGCTCACTAAACTAGGCATAAATCTCTATGTCATAAGATGGGTTGCCAACTGGCACACAGACAAAATCCACACTATGAAAGGAGCAGACTCCAAATCCGACTTCAGACCAGTGACAAGTGGAGTACCACAGGGTTCAGTCCTTGGTCCTCTACTGTTTGGTATCTACTTCTCTGAAGTACAGGCTAACACAGAAGGTCTTTGGCTAACAAAGTTTGCAGATGACTGCAAACTAGGAGCCATAATCAAAACTCCTAACGATGTGGACATACTACAAAAGAGCCTCACTGAGACAGATGCCTGGTGTCAAAGCCATGGCCTGAAGCTCAATGCCAAAATGTGTATTGTCATCCTTTTTGGTAAAAACTCTATAACCATGAACTACACATAGCTGGTAGTCTACTGAATGCCAAAAATGTGATAAGAGACCTTGGGACACAGGTAGACAGTAGTCTCTCCTTTGATAATCACATCGCCACAGTGGTCAGGAAATCCTTCTACGTGGCTCATCTCATCACAAAAGGTTTCTCATCCAGAAAAAAGGAGGTCATTATTCCCCTCTACTCATCACTCATTAGACCCATTATAGAGTACAATGCCCCTTTTGGTATGTACCTCACAAGACATCTACAACAACTAGAAAAGCCACAGAAATACCTCACAAAGAGGATTACTGGCCTCAAACAGATGCCCTACGCAGACCGTCTCAAAAAACTCCAGCTTTACTCCATCGCATATCACCTACTCAGAGGCAATCTCGGCTTAACATACAAAGCTATGTCAAACCCAGAGCTGCTGGACATGCTCCACTTAAAGAAATCCCAATCCCTCTGAGCTACACACTCTAGGGACCTAAACCTTGTCACCACAATAAACAGAACATGCTGGAGGGATAAATTACTGTCCCAGAGACTTCCCATACTCTAGAACAGACTACCTATCTATGTTAAACAGAGCTCCTTATTAGCACTCTTCAAGAAAAATCTTGATGATTGGATGGAAAATAGGAGATTCACCCCAGGGATCACTTCTGTGGCTCTGATCGACAGGGGCACAGGAAAATAATTTTCTTGGGTGGCGAAAGCCAGATTACATTTTTGGCTAGGCTTATGTAGGCCCTAGGGCCAATAGCCTAGTACCTATCTATGAACCTATGAACCTATCACATGTTGATTAATGAACAAGGCAATGACCTCAAACTGTCTTAATATATTATTATTTGTGAGCAAGAATCCATGTCACTTCCTGGCCATCTACAGAACTCTCAAATAATGAAGCATATCTTAATGAAATAGAATTCCTCCCTGCTGACCCAAATACCATAATATTAGGGACTTTAACAAACACAGAACTTAATTGATGTTATCAGTGCAAACTCCTGTGATCAAATAGTGCCCTCACCAGCAAAGGGACCAAAATGCTTGATTTTATCCTTGCCAACATCGCCTCTGTCTGCTCTGTAACCAAACTGGATCAATCTGCTGTAATATTTACCATATGGTGTCAGTGCCGGTCACCGCCCATCTTAACAATCTTTGCAGACGTCAAGTCAACTTTTTCATGCTTGATGCTAACTTGACACAGTTCTGTAATCCACTCCCTAATGAATGTATAGTAAGTATCACCAAATAGTTTCTAATCCCATCTCCACTCTTGCCTAGAGGCTTATGTTCATATTCACCAAAAATACAAAGCCATGTTTAGAAGCAAACTCCTGTGGGGGGAAGACAACCATAAATAAACTTTACAACAAAACCCTAAAGAAAGCACAATGATAAATTCATTCTCAAAAGGTAATAAAAACCTGAGGAGTAAGATCAAATTCGACAAAGCTAATGAACAAAAAATTGCTATATCAGAGAAAAATCCACAAATCATTCTTTATGAGAAGAACCTCCGAAATTATACCAAACATTGCTCAAAGCTCATGTCCAATGATGGCACTCACACCCTGAGAATAGAGCTAATATCCTAACAGATAGATTCAGCTCTGTACAGAGCATTTAGCTCATTCCCTACTGAAAGATACAGTTGAAAAAATACTGAGTGCTCCCCTGGACCAAAAACAGTAGCTGTATGGGTCCAGATATCATAGAAGGCTGTTTCCTGCCTAGTATGAAACACCCTACATTAAACTACCTCCTTGAATTTTTCCACCTCAGCTTCTCCCCGGGACATGTCCCAGAGGCATGGAGAACAACTGTAGTAGTGTCCCTCCACAAGGGAGGCCTCTCTATGTACTCTGGTATCTATAGAGCTATCACTGCCACCAGTATCATTTGTAAGTTGATGAAATGTGTCATCAATGTATCATCATAGACCTCATAGGGCACCTACAATTATACCAGTCTGGCTTTGTAGATCATGTGTATTAATCCTATTGGCCATTTTTGAAGAGTCACAGAATCACTGGATGAGGACAATTCTGCACATAGGTTACCCTGATTTAGCTAAGGCCTTTAAGACTATACTCCAGTCTGATATAATTGATAAACTGGTAAACATCAATGTAAATCATTATGTAATCCATTGAACTGACAGCTGGGTTACTGACAGAACCACTTTATTAGAGTTGGTGCCTCACTCTCCTCCAAGAGACTTGTCAGTAGTGGTGTAGCCTAGGTCTCTCTTCTGGGACCAATTCCATTTGACATTTAATTATTAGATATCAAAACTGACATCAAAGTCCTTTGGCTGACACGTTAATAGATGATCGCAAGCTTAGTGTCATAATTGACTCCTCTGAAGATGCTCCTGTCCTTTAAGTGGACCTTATTCATAACCATGTAGTGTCAGGATCATGATCTGAAGCTGAATACCAAACATGTAGCAGTGTACAGATTGAGAAATGGGAGCTCTTGCATTCCTACTATATAAATGTCATCCCCCCTTAAAATACAATGTCATTAGAGATCTTGGTATCTTCTTGAACACACTTTTGATGACAATGTATCCATTGTTAATTGTTAAACCATTCTACCACACCCACCTGATTAATAATGGCATCCCCTTCCAGTCCACAGATGCTGCCTCTCCCCTCAACCATCCTTCATTGGTCCCAAACTAGAAAACAATAAACTTTTCACCACATACCTGTCCAAGCTCAAGCAACTAACTTGAAAAAACACATTGCTTCCTTAAAAAAAATCTTTAATATAATATAATTATAAGCTTTCTAAGCTACATAGAGAATCTAAAAGACTTGTCCTTCTTTTGTCCCCTGTGGTTGCCTAAACAGTGATATATGCCTGCCTAAAAAGATGTACGTGATCCAGTACTTCTTTATCTACTGCATACCTCTAAGACTGATAGTAATACAAATGCAAGATCAAGGGACCTATTTAAATATTAACACAAGTTATAATTGTTGGTATGAGAAATATCAATCCAAAAGAATCCTTAAGCTCCAGAACAAACTCACTTTTTGTATAGCAAAGCACTTCCATCAATATCTTCAAACCTAGCTTAGATGAATGGATGGGGTACCACAAATTTGCTCCAGGCCTACCTTCCCTGTCCCACATGGACAGGGGGAAGCAAGCAGCTGGGTACACCAGTGGTGCTGCAGTGGCTAAGCATAAGGTGGCTTAATTGGTCTAATGCATAGTATAAACCTGCAAACCTATGAATAGAAGGTGATTTATCATTATTTACTTGGGTTCCTTTTATGTTATTGAAAGATAATGTAATTGAACGATCAAAACTTCAAAATGGCAGCATTTTGAAGATCGCATTGTGGGACCGCAGTACAGTGAAGATTGGAATATTTGCCCTTTCCTCACTGTAGTGCGATCTTGAAGTTGGAATATATATTTAGTGGGGTGTGTGGAGGGCGCAGCCCCCCACATTACAAGCTTTGAAATGCTGTCATTTCGAAGTTTTGATCGTTCGATTATGTTATTTTTCAATAATGTAATATGAACCCTATTTACTTCTGTCCAGATAGAGAAATGGAAGGCTTCCATACGTAGAGTAAGGAAGACTAATGCAACTCCTAAGGTACTTTATATAAGAAGAAGTATAAAACTAAGGTATTTTTAATCAATATTAGTCATTTGAAAAAGGAATTAGGAGTCAGTTTTAACATTGTTTTGGACTCCATATTTGAAAATAAAGTAAAACCATGTTAGATGGTTTATTTATCTGCTATCAAGATTAATTTTTCTGGTTTGGAGATAAGAACTGTATATGATGGCGCATAAAAACTCTCATATCTAGAAGGATGAGAAGTGTACAGAGTCCAGTTTTCTTCCTTTGTTTTCTTTCTCAAAGAGAAGTTGCAGCTTGCTTCATTATTCAAGAAAACATGAACATTATATGCATGACAAGTATATGGTTTAAAGCCTAAAAATAATTTTACCAGGATTTTGCTTACATGCATGTATAGTTGTACTGACAGAAGGTGATTATCCAGTCTGCTTGCTTGTTGCAGATCACTGCCAGCAGTTTCCTGTCAACACATCCATCTGTTCCATGTCCTCTTAAATGTTTTTATTGTCTTCTATATCACCACTCACTTATAGGTTCATAGGTAAGTACTAGGCTAGCTTCCCTTGTGGGCCATTTTAAGCCTAGCCAATTTTTATATAGTTTGTTCTGTGTGACTACCCATCTTTCAGTGAAGTATTTCTGACCTTCTTTCACATTACACAGTGTTCACCATATGCAGTGAAATCATGCCCCACTTCTCACTTTCAAGTGAATGCAACCCAGGTCTACAAGGAATTAAGTTGATTTGATTGAAAAAAAATGGTTGAAACAACTTTCGGCAAATTTCTGGGTAAGTTTGTAGAGCTGGTGCCCAATGACTATCTATCCTCAGCCACTGTCAATAGCCAGAGTCATGGACTGCACCACCACCACAAAGACTACAGAAGAGTAATTACAGCATCTAGTCCTGCAAAGGCTTACAGTCTTGTCTTTTTACTCAGTGAAAGCAGAATTTACTTGTTCATTTTGATATCCCAGTCATGATTTGTTGAATATAATACCATGTTTAATGTATGTTTTCTGCTTGGCCAGTACTTGGAGGTTTGCTTTTTGGCTGTTTTAACTAGAATCAAAAATAGCCTCCACTGCACCTTAATCTTTCCCTTCCCTCTCCCTCTCTAATGAGCTAGACCCTACTGTTGCTATCAGCCTGCACTTTAGTTGCTCTTTACAGCTATTGCTTTTGTGACTCACTATCTTTGCATGTATAGGCAGATCTGTGTTGGTTTGCTTCTTCCCTTTTCTATGCTTTGAAGTTTTCACTGATAACTAATGAAGAAACAACTTCAACTTTGAGTGGTTAGCTTTAAAAGTAGTTAAAATGTTATTTTCTCTTTTTTCCAAACTCTTTCCTAACTACAAATCTCTTACCTTGGTACTTTGCATTACACAGTTAAATCTCTTCTTTCACCTCAATATTTCAATACAGTTATTTTGCCTGTTCCTGTATAACTTTCGGACTTGCAGATACCTTTTTTTCATGCACAGCAGATGTACAACCTTCATTTTCACCCATGGCACCTGTACCACCACCTCAGCTCGCTCTGTTCTCTGTCGCCACACTCTGGCTCACTTAGGTCCCCTACCCTACCACCCTATTCCCACCCATTTTCCCTTCACCTAAACTTATACCATCCTATCCCCACCTACTGCACCAAAACAGCCAAACAAATTCATTGAGACATCCACCTGGCCTAACACCTTTACTTACAAACTCTTACTACATACCCACCTAACTCACTTCTCCCCATCATCTCAAAGAAACTCCTACCATAGGTTCATATGTTCATAAGTAGGTACTAGGCTATCGGCCCAAGGGCCTAGGTAAGCCTAGCCAACAAGGTTCCCTAGCTTATGCCACCCAAGAAAGTTAATTTCCTGTGCCCCTGTCGAGCAGAGCCACAGAAGTGATCCCCGGGGTGTATACCCTATTTCCCATCCACTCATTAAGATTTTTTCTTGAAGAGTGCTAATGAGGAACTTTGCCTGACATAGATGAGTAGCCTGTTCCATAGTATAGGAAGTCTCTGGGACAGGAATCTATCCCTCCAGCATGTCCTGTTTATTGTGGTGACAAGGTTTAGGTTCCTAGAGCATGTAGCTCGGAGGGATTGGGATTTCTTAAAGTGTAGCATGTCCAACAGCTCTGGGTTTAACATAGCTTTATATGTTAGGCAGAGATCTCATCAGAGTAGGTGATATGCTATAGAGTAAAGCTGTTTTGTTTTTGATATGGCCAGTGTAGGGCATCTGTTTGAGGCCAGTAATCCTCTTTGTGAGGTACTTCTGTGGCCTTTCCAGCTTCTGCAGATGTCTTGTAAGGTACATTCCAAAAGGGGCATTGTACTCTATAATGGGTCTAATGAGTGCCAAGCAGAGGGGAACAATGACCTCTTTTTTCCTGGATGAGAACCCTTTTGTGATGAGGTGTGCCACATAGAAGGATTTCCTGACTACTGTGGCAATGTGCTTATCAAAGGAGAGACTACTGTTCACCTGGGTCCCAAAGTCTCTTATCGCACATTCGACGTTAAGTAGACTGCCATTTATGTGGTAGTTCATGGGTACAGAGTTTTTACCAAAGGGGATGACAATGTAATTTTTGGCATTGAGCTTGAGGCCATGCCTCTGACACCAGGCATTTGTCTCAGTGAGGCCCTTTTGTAGGATGTCCACATCATTTGGGGACTTGACTATGGCTCCTAGTTTGCAGTCAGCTGTGAACTTTGTTAGCCAGAGGCCTTCTGTGTTAGCCTGTACTTCAGAGAAGTAGATACCAAACAGGAGAGGTCCCAGGACTGAATCCTGTGTTACTCCACTTGTCACAAGTTTGAAGTCAGATTTGGAGTCTGCATCTTTTACAGAGTGGGTTCTGTCAGTGAGCCAGTTGGCAACCCATCTTGTGATGTAGGGATTTATATCACACTCCCTTTCTCCCATTACTCTATTTTCCCCAACTATTTACTCCTAGTCAACAAACACCTACCAACTACATAATTCCACACAGTCTCTACCCATTAGGAACCCAGACCCTCTTCAATTACAGCTACCTCAAAAAGAACTATCAGACCTATGAGATGAATATTAAAATGGTACAGCTTCTCTCACCACACTTCCACACTCCCACTCTGTGGAGACAACCACCCAAAATGCGGACCATCCCTTCAAACCAACCAAGCCATTGAATTAATCAGCTCCTACCATTACTAATGCAAATCCCACTAATCCTAACTGCAACCTACTGTTAATGCGCATAATCCTCAGATGCATCTACATTAAAATTCAAGATCTCCATGCATGCATTGCAGTATACAACCCAGACATTCTAATGATCACTGAAACTTGGCTAAAACCAAACACTGATGATGAAATCCTTCCCTCAGGATACAATAGAATAAACGACTGAGTGTGCACACAAGCTGGTGGGGTTACAATACATTTTTAAAATGCACTAAACTTCACCAGATACCTTTCTTGTATTTGCCTCCTGTTTTCCAGTTTTTGGCTATTGCACTCTTCACTTCTGGCCCCATCAGTCTCAATTCTCACATTTCTTTCTCCTGCCAACCCCCCTTTTCTAAACCTCACATGCAAAATTCCCATATGTCATCTTCCAGATTTCCAGAAATGCTGTCCAGATCTTTTGCATCCTGATACATTACTAGAACATATGTTTCATGCCAGACTCTTCTGTCATATATCACCAGCATTTTGAGTTTTTTTTTCCTTCCTTATATAATCTTTTTGATGTGATATACCTTCAGTACAGCACTCTTAATATTTGATCTCTCATGCCATGCATTTTCTGCATTTTTGATACTTTGAGGACTTTTCACCATTCCCTTTTCCCAGTCTATCACCCTTCTTCCACCATCCATTTCTTCTATGTGACTTCCTCCACTTTCATCCCCAGGTCTTCATAAATCCTTTTGCTTTTACCATTCCCTTACTTTTCCATTTCACCCATGGGGTCCTCATTTCCCTTTTATTTTCATATGTTTCTGTTTTTTCCTTCTCCAGCCATTGCCATCTCTATTTTGTATGTTCACCATTCACTGTGTGTTCATCTAAATTGTTGTATTAATTCCTGCAGGGTTTTGAATTTTCTGTCCTTTCCCTTTAGCTCCCACCCTCCTTCTATCCCCTTTTCTGTCAATTTGTCTACCTGGTTCTTCCCTGTGAAAATGCTCCATTCTTGTTTTATGTTGTCCCTATATTGTGTTCCTCCATCTCTTTAAAGTCTCATAACTCTTTTATATTTTCCCACCATCTTATTTGCCATCTCTCCTCTTTTCTTATGGTCTCCCCCTTACTCTCTACCATCTAAGTAGGTCATATGCTAAGGCCAGCCTGGGAATGTGTGGAGTCCTCAGACCATTTTTCCCTACTCAGTCTGTTTTTTGAGACCCTTCTTTGTTTCCTTATCTACCATTCCAAGTCCTTCTGAACTTTAGTAGTTTGGTCTCCATTGTGAAAACTGATTGCTTTCTCAGAACATATGCTATAACTGGAAGAATCATCATTCCAGTCACATTTATTCTATCTAATTGTATGTTTTATGTCCACCCCTCTCCTGTATCCTGTATTTACTCTCTTCCCTTCAGATTTTCTTGTATCACATCACTGCGTATCCTACATATATTTAGGGTATTTCTTCTTCTGAATGTGTCCCACTCTTCCCTTTCCTTCCCTTATCCTGATAACCACTGTCATCATCTTGTTGCATCCAAGCACTGATGCCCTTTCAAAGCATGCAGAAACTGTTGTATCCTCTATTGCCATCTCAACATTCTCTGACTCAAGCATGCATCTATCTACATACATTAGGAACTCTGATGGTACTCCTCTTTCTCCAGTTGAGGTAGCTTCTCTCACTCCAACTGTCCTCTCTTATATGACTAGCATGAAGTGCTGCGGGGAGAAGGGGCACCCTTGTCTGGTCCCTCCTCCCTTGTTTTAGTGCTTTTTTTTTAGTACTATTGGACTCTCCTCTCCTGCTGAATTTCTGCATTGTCCAGCTTCTTGCTCTTTTTAATTCATCTGTTTGTGCAATTCTGTCATTTCCTCTATTTTCCATGTTATTTCCTCCACTTCTATCACCTGCTATGCCACATTTTTGTTTGCCCCACTAATTTTGTCATTATCACTCTGTTCCTTTGTTTACCTCCTCTTTAGCCACCCCCCCCCCCCACAGGTGCATCTGCCTATGTACTCTGACGCTAATAATTTTATCTCTTCTCTGGCCCTTCACAAATTTGTTTGCCAGTCCATTTCTGGTGGGATATTTGAATTTATTTATTTGTCTGCTGCACCAGTTTCCACTGTGAACAATATCTGCGGTAAAAGCGTGTGCTTCTCCCACTGTGTGGAACCTCTGACTGTTTCCCTTCTGTATAGCAGGGTAGCTAAGCCATGCAGGAATTCTCTGACATTTCAAGGCCCCTAATAAGTTATCCATCATTAGTTTATGCAGTGAATCAGATAATCTTCCATTAGTTTTACAAACCTACCATTGTGGGTCATCAGTGTAAGGGATCTGGCAGGCCCATGCTAGTGTACATTGTAGGTGTCCTCCTCTTGAACCTCCCATTCTAACAACTCTGAATTCTCTTATTGCATTGCTTGCACCTGTCATCCCTGGGATTCCGGATATTGGCTAAGGCTCTTGCCACCCCCATAGTGCCTTTTTTAGGCAAGGCTCAAATTCTAAACCTACCTCCCTAGAAAACAAAAATGGGAAGAAACTGAGGGTAATGCTGCTCAATGCCAGAAGTCTAAATCTCAAAATGCACACACTCGAGGCCCTTCTCAGTATGGAGAACATCGATGTCTGTGCTGTAACTGAAACCTGGTTCAAGGCTCCTGAGAGCACCCCGGCACTATTAGGTTTTACCTCATATCATGCGTTCCGGCCCCAAAACCCGGACCACACCACAAAAGGAGGGGGTGTATCCATATTCATAATGGATACCCACACCTCCAGGTTGGTGGCAACGCACGAAGCTTCGGAAACCATCCAGGTGCAACTAACCATAGGCAAAACTGCTCTACAAATTGTAGCATGCTACAGGCCACCCTCTCAAACTCAGGAACCCCACACAGCCTTCCTGAAAACACTGGAGGGTATAAATGTATCTCCAAACACCATCATATTGGGGGACTTCAACTACCCGAATATAGACTGGGAACATTACTCAAGCCCTAACTTTCTAGCCCAATGGTTCCTGGAATTCATAAATTCAAATGCCATGGAACAGCTAGTCACTGTCCCCACGAGAGGAGAAAATATACTAGATCTCATTATCACAAACATGGGGACAAAATGCTCCACACCGGAAGTATATCCCTCATTGGTGAGATCTGATCATAAACTAATCTCACTGGAAATCCACATCCTGCCCCCACCCCAAACAAAAAAGACCACAGTGAAGAACTTCTCTAAAGCAAACTTCACACTACTCAAGACTGGTGTGGTATCTTTCAAGGCCCTTGAGCCAGTGGAAACCACAACCCAATCTGCGGAAGCCCTTACAAATGCCTTCTATGAACACCTCCAGGACTGCATGGATCAGGCAATCCCAAATAAAACCAAGACTCTTTCCACAAAGGGCAAACGTCCAGTCTGGTGGACCCCAGCCATTAACAAACTTTACAATAAGAGGAGAAAGCTATTACATGATAGAACAAAATCCATAAAAGGGAAGTCACCCCGATCATTATTAGTAAAAAAATACGAGCACTCATAAAATCAACTAAGGCCAATTTTGAGAGAAAAATTGCCATGGATTCAAAGGACAATCATAAGGCCTTTTTCAGCTATGTTAGGAACCTGGGTGGAAACTCCCAGATATGC